>NC_060179.1:30746512-30909012 GCF_021184085.1 Oncorhynchus gorbuscha | reverse complement strand
GGCTTTCAACAGAGAGAGCAATATGGGGACAGGGGAGTTCAACTGCAACGCCACAACTTCTGATGTGAAAAGGGCTTTAGAAATACATTTGATTGATTGAACTTCAGTAAGAGACGAAAACCACATAAAAGTGCATTCCACCCCTTCATAGTGCTGCCTAACACTGCATAGCACCGGCAGATTGATGACGCAGCTTAATCCATTGGGGTCAGTGGGAAAGATTCAGTGGCACGCTACGCCTCATTCCACGTCAATGTCCTTCGATATTGACTAACTCATTTCCCCACTTCGCCACGCGTGGGGCAGGGACACTCGTGAGATGAGATGGTGAGGATAGGAAGAGGGGGAGTCAGAGAAGGGGTGAGGCTGGGTAGGGGAGGGTTGCGTGTGGTGCGTCCCGTTGGAGTGAAACCACCAGTACGGCTGGTGTACTGCTGCTGCTGACACAGCTGGGCCCGGGCACTGATTCCAGCACCACCGCCGCGCCGCACTCCTGGAATGTACCAGGCCGTGCCGACGGGGAGTGAAACCATAACAAGTGCAGGAAACTGATCAGCACACTCTGGATTTCACGCCGTCCGCAGGACGCCTGGCGAGGACTCTAGAAACCCAGATGTGTGGTAGAAGAAGAAGTCTTCATCCCAAATGGCACCCTATTTCCTTCACGGTGCACTAGGGGATAGGGTGTCATTTGGGACTTGTTTCAAGAGAAACCCTCAAACCTAGACCTCAGACCTCAAGCCCCAGATCCCAGAAGTCCACCCACCGGGACAGCTGCTTACAACAATTACTTATCTACGTGTTCCTCTCTGGCTGTTCCCAGCCTTTACTCTCCTGTACCTGGAAACTCACACATGAAAGCCCACCAATAAAAAGTCACACTGAGCTCACTCATCCACATCAGTAGCTGGCAGCAGAAGATCTGAAGGTATTGATGCCCAGGTTGGTGATTGAAGGCCAAGACGGCCCATGACAAATCCTCCTTTATCCTCAGATTTAAAAGGAGATGTGGGGGTTCGGCCCGAAAAGCTAATGGCCTTCCTATGTCAACCACCCACAGAAAAATAAATATGTCAGAAACCTTGAGGACTAGGGAGGCAATCTTGAGCTGGCTTCAATTTGGCCGAGGAGAGACTGATGGGAATACCATATGAATTCACTCAGCCCATGCGTGTGTGTGTGAGAGGGAGAAGTGGAAAAGACAGACGGCAAAAGGAGAAACAGTAAAAAGAGTATCTGTTGAATATGTATCTTTGCATAAACCCAAGGTCATATCCGCTCAGCTTCTTCGAACACTCAGAGAAAAAAAGAGACAGAGAGTTCAATGGTTATCTGGGTGACTCCGCACATATGTCAGTACTTGTGTCAAGACACCAAAAGCACATATACACATTTCAACATGTGGTCATAAAATGTTAGTGGGACATGTGTGTTGATATTACACCTTCTAGCTTTGAATATGACGATCCCAAAGTCTTTGTGCTGGACAAAATGCCCGAGCTAAGCTTGAGTTCACTCCGATCGCTCTCACTCTGAAATTCAGCCATCTTGTCCTGAGAGAGTTTGGATATGCTGAGAAAAGGTAGAAAAGGGTGGTTGGCTCAATGCTCTGCGAATACCTGCCTTACGGATCAGCCTGCATTTCATGAGAACACCGGGACTACTACTGCCAGCTGTAGTCCCAAAATGACTGGAATTCCCCAAAAGAGGTTTAACGGAAGGACATACTCAAGGAGGAGGAAGTCTGATAAACAACTTGAGAGAGACAAGGTAAACAAAAGGGACAGAAAAACTTACCACAATCATCCCTTTCACTTTCAATGAGACATCGTATTGTAAAATCACCCTCGTCCCAGACTATACCATTTGAGGACAATGTCCTTAGTATAACACCAGGACAACACCAGTGCCACAGTGGAAGAGATATTTTTGGGGGGCCAGGGTATACCACACAATATATACAAAAGTAAGCGGACACCCCTTCAAATTAGTGGATTTCGCTATTTCAGCTATGCCCGTTGCTGACAGGTGTATAAATTAGAGCACACCGCCATAGACAAACATAGGCAGTAGAATGGCCTTACTGAAGAGTTCAGAGACTTTCAACGTGGCACTGTCATAGGATGTCACCTTTGTAAAGTGGAAACACCTAGGAGCAACAACGGCTCAGCCGCGAAGTGGTAGGCCACACAAGCTTACAGAATGGGGCCGCCGAGTGCGGAACCACATAGCGTGTAAAAATGCAACACTCACTATCAAGTTCCAAACTGCCTCTGGAAGCAACGTCAGCACAAGAACTGTTCGTCGGAAGCTTAATAAAATGGGTTTCCATGGCCGAGTAGCCACACACAAGACTAAGATCACCATGCGCAATGCCAAGCATTGGTTGGAGTGGTGTAAAGCTTGTCGCCATTGGATTCTGGAGCAGTGGAAACGAATTCTCTGGAGTGATGAATCACACTTCACCATCTGGCAGTCCGACGGACAAATCTGGGTTTGGTGGATGCCAGGAGAACACTACGTGCCCGAATGCATAGTGCCAACTGTACATGTTGGTGGAGGAGGAATAATGGTCTGGGGCTGTTTTTCATGGTTTGGGGTAGGCCCCTTAGTTCCAGGGAAGGGAAACCTTAACACCACAGTATACAATTACATTCTAGACGATCCTGTGCTTCCAACTTTGTGGCAACAGTTTGGGGAAGGCTCTTTCCTGTTTCTGCATGGCAATGCCCCGTGCACAAAGCGAGGTCCATATAGAAATGGTTTGTCGAGATTGGGGTGGAAGGACTTGACTGGCCTGCACAGAGCCCTGACCTCAACCCCATCGAACATCTTTAGGATTAATTGGAACGCCAACTGCGAGCGAGGCCTAATCGTCCAACATCAGTGCCGACCTCACTAATACTCTTGTGGCTGAAAGGAAGCAAGTCCCCGCAGCAATGTTCCAACATCTACTGTAAACCCTTCCCAAAAGAGTGGAGGCTGGTATAGTAGCAAAGGGGGGACCAACTCCATATTTAAGCCCATGATTTTGGAAGGTAATGTTCGACGAGAACACACGTTTGGTCATGTAGTGTATTTTTGGGCCTCATAGTTGGAATCACCAAAGTCTATGTCTTTAGGCCAAACTCCGGGTTAAAGTCATACAATGTTGGTTGAGAGTCACCCCTATGCAGTTTAGAAGACACCCCTCTCCATCGAACCTGATGGCTTCAGGGATTTAATACTCAAGCTAGGCATAGAGAAATATAAATGGTTCATTTACACTATAGTTTAAAAGTTACAAGCACTGCACTTAATGATCATCATGCAAATAGTTATTTTGTACAATAACAGCTTCAGAGTGAGGAGACGGGCTTATAAGAGCATGGTAGGCCAGGCCAACAGCTGCCATTGCCTGTGTCCCAAATAGAAACCCTATTCCCTATATAGTGCACTACTTTTAGCATAGTCCTCCCAGGGCCAAGAGCAGAATCCTCCCTGGTTGGGTTGCACAGAGTTCAGCAGCTACTCTCCTCAGCCTGGCTCTTCTCTGCTCCTACGAGGCCTTACACATGTCCAGAGTTCATTTAAATAAATGTAAAAGCGAAACTGGCCTTTGCTATTTGGCCTCGTTCCCTGAGAGCTCTCGTCTAGTCTGGATGCGTCCAAATTGGCACCCTTTAATCTTCCATGGGGCTCTGGCCAAGAGTAGTGCACTACATAGGGAATAGGGTGCCATTTTGGACACATACAATGAGTGGAGGGCTGGCGTCTCTCGATGCAGCGCGCTCACACAAACAGGATGCTTCCTCTCAGGTGATACCTTGATGAGAGAGATTGTGTTTTAGCACAGTCTGAGTTCATCTCCACTGGTGCTGGGATAAACATGGGGGACCATTCCTCCCTCTATCGCTTCATCACTCCATCCTCCCTGATGGACCTGAGTCACACTATGTGTGGATGACTAATTCTGGACTGAAGCATCATCCTCCAGACTTTTTGGATCAACAGAACAATGGCAGAGTACTCTCTCTCTCTCTCTCTCTCTCTCTCTCTCTCTCTCTCTCTCTCTCTCTCTCTCTCTCTCTCTCTCTCTCTCTCTCTCTCTCTCTCTCTCTTCTCTCTCTCTCTCTCTCTCTCTCTCTCTCTCTCTCTCTCTCTCTCTCTCTCTCTCTCTCTCTCTCTCTCTCTCTTCTCTCTCTCTCTCTCTCTCTCTCTCTCTCTCTCTCTCTCTCTGTCCCTCAATTATATTCAATGCAAGGGGCTTGCCAAAGCAAGTTAAATAGATACTAAACAAAAGTTAAATAAACAATAAAACATTAACAGTAAACATTACACTCACAAAAGTTCCAAAGGAATAAAGACATTTCAAATGACATACTATGTCTATGTACAGTGTTGTAACCATGTGCAAATAGTTAAATTAAAAAAGGGAAAATAAGTAAACATAAATTTGTGTTATATTTACAGTGGTGTTTGTTCTTCACTGGTTGCCCTTCACTGGTTGCCCTTCACTGGTTGCCCTTCACTGGTTGCCCCCCCCCTTCTCCTTTTGATAGTCCTCCCGGTTCTGACCCCTGCCTGACTCTGGACTACTTTCCTGCCTGCCTGATCACCCTGCCTGCCCTGACTTGATTCTGCCTGCCCTTCGGTGCCTTTTGGACTCTGAACTGGTATTGACCCTTTTGCCTGTCCACGACCATTCTCTTGCCTTAACCTATTGGATGAATAACTATTGTAAGACTCCAACCATCTGCCTCCTGTGTCTGCATCTGGGTCTTGCCTTGTGTCATGATACACTGTAGTATTTCACCCAAGACGTATGGGAGTTTATCAAAATTGGGTTCATTTTTGAATTCTTTGGATCTGTGTAATCTGAGGGAAATATGTGTCTCTAATATGGTCATACATTTGGCAGGAGGTTAGGAAGTGTGGCTCAGTTTCCACCTCATTTTGTGGGCAGTGTGCACAGGCTGTCTTCTCTTGAGAGTCAGGTCTGCCTACGGTGGCCATTCTCAAAAGCAAGGCTATGCTCACTAAGTCTGTACATAGTCAAAGCTTTCCTAAAGTTTGGTTCAGGTACAGTGGTCAGGTATTCTGCCACTGTACTCTCTGTTAAACAGCTTGGAAAATTCCAGAAAATGATGGCATGGGTTTAGAGGCTTCTGATAGGCTAATTGACATAATTTGAGTCAACTGGAAGTGTACCTGTGGATGTATTTCAAGGCCTACATTCAAACTCAGTGCCTCTTTCCTTGACATCATGGGAAAGTCCAAAGAAATCAGCCAAGACTTCAGAAAAACAATTGTAGACCACAAGTCTGGCTCATCCTTGGGATAAATTTCCAAATGCCTGAAGGTACCACGTTCATCTGTACAAACAATAGTACGCAAGCATAAACACCATGGGACCACGCAGCCGTCATACCGCTCAGGAAGGAGACATGTTCTATCTCCTAGAGATGAACGTACTTTGGTGTGAAAAGTGCAAATCAATCCCAGAACAACAGCAAAGGACCTTGTGAAAATGCTGGAGGAAACAGGTACAAAAGTATCTATATCCACAGTAAAATTAGTCCTATATCGACATAACCGTAAAGAACGCTCAACAAGGAAGATGCCACTGCTCCATAACCACCATAAAAAGCCAGACTATGGTTTGCAACTGCACATAGGGACAAAGATCGTACTTTTTTGGAGAAGTCCTCTGGTCTGATGAAACAAAAATAGAACTGTTTGGCCATAATGACCATCGTTATGTTTGGAGGGAAAGGGGGAGGCTTGCAAGCCGAAGAACACCATCCCAACCGTGAAGCACGATGGTGGCAGCATCATGTTGTGGGGGTGCTTTGCTGCAGGAGGGACTGGTGCACTTCACAAAATAGATGGCATCATGAGGAGGGGAAGTTGTGGATATATCGAAGCAACGTCTCAAGACATCAGTCAGGAATTTAAAGCTTGGTCGCAAATGGGTCTTCCAAATTGGACAAAGACCCCAAGCAAACTTCCAAAGTTGTGGCAAAATGGCTTAAGGACAACAAAGTCAAGGTATTGGAGTGGCCATCACAAAGCCCTGACCTCAAACCCATCAAAAACGTGTTGGCAGAACTGAAACTGTGTGTGAGCAAGGAGGCCTGGAAACCTGACTTAGTTACACCAGCTCTGTCAGGAGGAATGGGCCAAAATTCACCCAACTTATTGTGGGACGCTTGTGGAAGGCTACCAGAAACGTTTGACCCAAGTTAAACAACTTAATGGCAATGCTACCAAATACTAATTGAGTGTATGTAAACTTCTGACCCACTGGGAATGTGATCAAAGAAATTAAAGCTGAAATAAATAATTCTTTCTACTATTATTCTGACATTTCACATTAAAATAACGGGGTGATCCTAACTGACCTAAAACAGGGAACTTTTACTTGGATTAAATGTCAGGAATTGTGAAAAACTGAGTTTAAATGTATTTGGCTAAGGCGTATGTAAACTTCCGACTTCAACTGTATATGTTGAAAATGTGGGGCTTAAGCTGCATCCCTGTCTCACAACTGTGGAAAGAAATGTGTTTTTTGCCAATTTTAACCGCACACTTGTTTCTTTACATGGATTGTATAATATCGTATGTTTTTCCCCAACACCATTTTCCATCAACTGTTTTATAGTGATCTGTTTTTTTTCTCTCTCTCTCTCTCTCTCTCTCTCTCTCTCTCTCTCTCTCTCTCTCTCTCTCTCTCTCTCTCTCTCTCTCTCTCTCTCTCTCTCTCTCTCTCTCTCTCTCTCTCCCCCTTGAGGGGTGTTTCTGTCTTCCTCTTCTCTCTTTTACTCTGTATGTATGTACGCATGAGTTTGTGAGTGTGAGTGTAGACGGTGTGTGTCTATCAGTGACTGAGTGAATGTGTGTTTATGAAGTTGTGACATCCTGACCCAAGCAGGCTGAGATTGCTGCTTTTGGACCAGTGGCGAGGTTGGATCGCACACGCTGTCAGCCAGAATGAGCTGTTGTGTTTAACCCTGCGCGGTCCAGACAGGAACGCATCACTGACCCCCCTGACCCAAAGGCAGTGGGGAGACAGACTGCCTGGTGTCTGTCCCTATTCCCTATATGATGCATTCCTTTTCACCATAGCCCTGTGGGTAGTGCACTTCATAGGGAATGAGTTGTCATGTGAGACGCATGCAAAGTATCACACGACGGTGATAAGGGAGATTGATATTTCTCTCAGTGGGGAATTGAGTAAAGACAGTAAGGAGAGTTGTGCTCTACTCACCGAACCTCTTGTATCCAAAAGACTGTACTTCCTCCTCGTCTGCAAAATCGTCTGTGGGCATGACAACAGAGACATGTGTGTTACCATGAGGTCTGTGAGAGAAATCACACACGGCAACGAATGGACCGTGTAGCCTATACTCCATTGGTTCCAGAACAAAAACACCATATAGATCAAGAAGATGGTACAGTCACATCACACACTGAAATCAACTGCGTGGGCTGATAAGTGTCACTACATTTACCGCAATGGAAATACGTTTTGACTTTTTTTGTGTCATCCTCAATGATTTTAAATGCGTTATGATGTGGTTGTATTGTGTATTGAATCATCAACTAAATATCTCTCTCTATAAACCTTCATATACACTGCATTATTGCATCCCAAATGGCACCCTACTTACTGTATACGGTCCTATACTACTATAGTATATGGGCCCTGGTCAAAAAACATTTGACACTCTGAATATATCAACTCCCCAGAGGAATGAGTACCCCACCCCACCTCAGCAAAGGTCAGGACCGAATGTTCTCCCCGAAACTGTTCTGTTACCATGGTTCTCTCTGGTTGAGAGACCTTGTGATATAACCAAGCATTTTCAGCCTCAACTATCACAACAAAAATGGCAAGATCCTGGAGGGACTGTTATATGTACACACGTTAGCACTCCATGTTTCACAGGGAATCCAGTGTATGTGATAAAAGTACAACTGACACAGACTGTTTATAATATGATACTTCCGGCATGTCTGAAGAATTATGCAGCACCGGGGATGTGTCCACAATGGCACCCTTTCCCCTGTCGTGCACTACTTTTAACCAGGGCTTACAATGGCTGTAGTCAAATGTAGTGCACCATAAAGGGAATAGGGTGCCATTTGAGACGTGACCCTAGGTAACCAAATGGATGCAGGACACCAACAGGCATTTGCTTCAGCCCAGGACACTACACAAATGTCTTTCTCTCTGGGGGGCGAATATATAGGCCTTAGTCAGCACATAGCTTTATCATCGTGGTATGTTATAGAGGCTATAACTCCCCATCAAGAGCCTCTTTCTATGTGGAAAGGAGACAGGAGGACTCAGGCCTGTAAAAGCCACAAGCTGCGGTTTCTCTGGGTTGTTGACTTTAAACCCTAATTACACTTTGCCACACTACACTGCACTCCACTTACACTAGAAGCCAGTGCAGGGAGGCTGCAGAAAGATAAGGACATCACTGACAATGGCTAGCAGATGTTGGAGAGGGAGAGATGCAGTTTTGACTGGGGGCAGTGTGAGGGGGAGGGGAGAAGGAGGTTGAGGAGGGCGGTAACACTACATAGAGAATAGGGCGCCATTTGGGATGCAAGCCTGTGTGACAGAGAGGTCCAAAATGGACATATGAGATGTTCTACAGTAAGACATTTCCTGTATTTTGTTTTACAATAAATGACTGGCAGCACAGTAGCTAGTAGGTTACTGTAAATGTACAGTAAATTACTAGCAGCACAGGAACCAGTAGATTGCCGTAGATTTACATGACCTTTACTGAAACAGAAATTTACAGCATATTACTGGACCACCTGACTACAGCAACATGCTGTATTTCTCAAATTTACAGTGGTTTACTGGAAGCACAGTGGTTAGTAAACTGTTGCAGATTTACAGCCCAGGCAGCTAGTGCCAACGATAGGCAGTATTTCTGTTACATGTATTTGATATAGGTATTTCCATATTTTCAATACCTATATTGAATACCTGTATTTTCTAATACAAAAAAAAAACTTACACGGTGCTCGCTTAACGACAACATTTTCGGTAATGGTAACATCCTCTTTTTACTTGCCATGATTGTGATATGTACTTGTTGATCTTCCTTAGTTCAATGCACTGACTGTAAGTCACTCTGGATAAGAATGTCTGCTAAATGACAGTGATGAAATAAATAACCTATCACAATAATAGCAAGTCAAAAGTTACTGAGAATGTTGTTGTAGTTAAGGATACATTGGTCTTCAAGGTATTTTGTATTTGTAACAAGGTACCTTTTGATGTCTCTTTGCCCATCTCTGGCTAGTGCAAAGTACGTTACTGTAATATTCACAGTAACTTGAAGCTACTGTAATGTCCGAGCAACTGTAATATCCGAGCAACGATACAGTACAATACTTAAACATTTGCCTACTATTGTCACGTCCTGACCTTAGAGAGCCTTTTTTATGTCTCTTTTTGGTTTGGTCAGGGTGTGATTTGGGTGGGCATTTTCTGTCCTTTATTTCTATGATTTGTTTGTTTCTATGTGATGGCAGGGACAGCTGTCTATCATTTTCTCTGATTGGGAATCATACCTAGGTAGCCCTTTTTCCCCCTCCTTTCAGTGTGGGTAGTTAACTTTGTTTGTGGCACTTAGCCCTGTTAAGCTTCACGGTTGTTTCTTTCGTTTGTTGTTTTGTTGGCGACATTTTAAAATACAAATAAAATGTACGCTCACCACGCTGCACCTTGGTCTACTTCCAACGACACCCGTGACAACTATACTGTATGGAAGTAAATGCTACTGTAATCGTAATATTGGTATTTTACTGTAATTACACGGGACTGGTGCAAACAGGTTGACTGCTAGGCATTTGTATAGTACAGAATATTTATGAATATTTGGTGTTTTATATCGCTTGCAAAGACTTCCAAAGTGGCTGTGACTACAGCGCCAAGCAGACCAAAAGGACTTGGCAAAAAACTCAACCAGTAAAGGTTTAAGACTTGCTGCCACTCTGATCTGTACCCTTTACACATGAAATGATTAGGGAACTTCAACCACATATCAGTTCAATTGCTACAGCATTCTCACTAACGGATGCACCAAATACCGTAGAGCCACTTACAAGTCACGCCAAAATATGTTGAGCTAGCGATTCTTTCCCCTCCCACAACATTTATCCCAAAACTTTGTCTTCATTTAAAGAATGCTGCAAAAAATATATACAACAACACAGCAATACAGTACTTTATGGTTAAAGCTGCAATATGTAACTTTTTTGGGGTGACCTGACCGAATTCAAATAAAAATGTGAGTTATAGATATGTAATTTGCATTAAAAGCAAGTCTAAGAAGTGGTAGATCTGTTCTATGTGCACTATTTCTTTGCCTCCCGTTATTAAGTTACTTTTGGTTTAGTACCCCAGCTTCAAACAGCTGAAAATACAATATTTTTAGTTATTAAAAATATATTCCACAGCGGTTTAGATGGTACAACGATTCTCCACACTATATTTGTTTTGTCACATCAATTGAAATTAACCACATTTTAGCAACCAAGAAATGGCAGAGCAATTTCAGCATATTGCACAAATTTAGCCCCCATAATGCATTGCTGTTTACAGTACTGTAATATAGATTTACAGTAGGTCTATGTACATCTTTCGCTGGAAACTTACAGCAATTGTTACAGTGATATTGTTCCCTGATCACTTTTGAATTTGAGAGACACATCTATCTGAGTACTACCATCTATGGTGTTACGTTTGATTTCGCACAGGTAAGATAACAAAACGGTTTTTCGCAAGGGAGTTAACATAACTATATAATGGAATACATCGATTTATAAGGAGAAAATGACAGATCCATGTAAAACACAAAAAATAATCAAATACGCAATACACGTCCATGCATAAAATATGGTTCAAATTCCACTTTACTAACATTACTGCAGCCTAGACCAAAAGTATCACTGCTATCGTACATGTAAGTCAAATCACCAAGGACCAAATTATCAAACAAAGACAGCCACTCTCTCATTGTCCAACCATAGAGAATGATGCGACTGGCGGAGAAAGGCAAAGTCATTTCCCAACGCAGCTGAACTCCACACCACAGGCTCTTAATCTCATCCAGATGTGCAACACACAGCCCAACGCACAAATAAGCACGCACGCACACATATACAGAAACCCGTGAATTCATCGAAATCATAGTTTAGCTACGACTTCAAATTTCTCAAAAACGACATTTTAAGATGAACATAACTGTGCATAACACATACTGTACCTTTCATGGCGTTATATAAATCTGTTAGGAGTGTAGAAGAGATGAGAGTCTCTATGTCACTTTTAGCGCATCTCAAAGTTCCGTCCAACCGGGCAGAGTTGAATTAGTTGCTTTGAGAACAGAAAACTAAACGTGTACACAAAAAGTTCAGCTCCCCCAACTGCAAAATGTAATGATTGCGCACGAACCGCTCCGTTTGGGCTATTTGTTCATCCCGAACATCCCGTTAGAATGTCATTGTTCCGTTATTTGCATACATAGTTGAATAAAATATGTAGCGTGCGTTGGAGAGAAATTTAAAAGTTCACGTATTCGTAATATTTTGTGTAGCTCTGTAAAATGTACCCGTGGCTATAGTGTTAGGTTGTTGATGTCTTCTTTCCAGTACGCTGCGCCTGCCACAATCACAAACCCACAAAAATGTCAAAGCCAAAGGAAGTCCCGCGTCTGGAGCCCCGTTCTAGCAGCAAACCACGTGTGTTCTACATCTGTCCGACCCCCCCCCCCCCCCCCCCCCCCACTCCTCGCACTCCTTAAAGGGGAAAAGGTGAGGATGCTTTTCAGCGCGAACTCTGGGACCCTTGTGGAGCTGCTAGCAGGAGATGAGATTAGATTACTGGCTTGATGGCGATCGCGTCCTCTGGGTGAAAAATCTGGTACTCATTAAAGACCATTTCAAAGGGGCTGCGGAGGGGGGCTCAACCAACATCACTGGACCAACCTGGGACATTAGACAGTGCACTGCATTTTTTTTGTGTGCATTCTTTCTCACTTCAAGTAGTATTTATAGGATATTAGACAAAACAGTTGGAATGTTCAAAATCCATCCACTCTTTTATAAAGTTGTACATTTCCACTACCACCAATAACTATTATCACCCTTGAGAGAAGTTACTACTCTCACAGCTGGGAATGTTGCTAGGAATGCCAGACCATTTTATTCAGCCTAATGGGAACCCAAACACAGACCTTATACCCTCTTTGGTTTGTGGCCCCTGAAATGTCATGCAGTTCGCTGATCAAATACACAGGGTCTTCTCGGGCTAATTAGGACAACAAGACAATGAGTATCTTTATCTTATCTTAAAGCCACATGTTTTACTGAGTGTCAATGGGAGTACACGCGGCGTTTCTGTTTTGTCTAAAACGGCCCAAAGTAATATAGAGTCACCTACGTTTGGCGCTTATGTCCACATTGAACAAAGCATGAATTGTATATGTGTGTGTGCGCGTGCTTATGTGCGCGTGTGTGTGGGTGTTTGTGTGCGGGTGCATGCATGTGTTTAGCGGCAAACTCCCTTGGTGTTCGCACTCAAACTGATCCTCTGGCACGCGTTCAGTCACAATCTGATTCTACAAACAGATCGATTTCAGGGAAAAACTGAAAATCCCCCAAGCTTTAAAGAGCAGCCACAGATCACCTCGTAAAGCTTCCGGTGCATTCCAAATGGCACCATATCCTGTTTGACAAGGGCCCATAGCGCATTATATAGGGAATATGGTGCCATTTGGGACTCAATTTTCTTATTTATGGATAGAGCCCATAACCAAGCCTAACCCAGGCTCAGTGTTAAGGGCTTGGGTTATGACACAGTCCGGAGGGTATCGGCTTCTAGATCAGTCTGAAATAATTTGAGGGGTCATCCAGTGTTTTCCATAGGGCTGCAAAACTGTTTTTTTATTTATATTTGTAACGTTTTTTGTGTGTGTTTTTTACTGTTGGCTATAATTGGAGCAGCAGGTTGGTATTAGTTCCCAGGTAGAGATCAGGGCTTGCTGATAGAAAGCAGTTGAGTGGCAGGTAGTCTATATACCAGACTCCTGCTGGGCCTCATTTAGAGGTTGGGACCTCATTTGCTGTGTCAGGGCTCTGTGCAGTACAGAGGGTTCATATTAACCAGGCAAGAAATACTGTGCCTTCAGTAAGTATTAACACCTCTTTACTTTTTCCACATTTTGTTGTCTTACAGCCTGAATTTAAAATGTATTCAAATTAGAATTTGTGTCACTGGCCAACACACAATATCCCATAATGTCAAAGTGGAATTATGTTTTTCGAAATGTTTCAGAAATGTATTAAAATTGAAAAACTTAAATGTCTTGAGTCAATAAGTATTTAACCCCTTTGTTATGGCAAGCCCTAATAAGTTCAGGAGTAAAAATGTGCTTAAGAAGTCACTAAAAAAGTTGCATGGACTCTGTCTACAATGATGTTTACATGATTTTGAATGACTACCTCATCTATGTATCCCACACATCTGTAAGGTCCCTCAGTTAAGCAGTGAATTTAAAAAAAGATTCAACCACAAAGACCAGGGGGGTTTTCAAATGCTTCGCAAAGAAGGGCACCTATTGGTAGATTGGTAAAATAAAAAGCAGACATTGAATATCCCTTTGAGCATGGTGAAGTTATTAATTACACTTTGGATGGTGTATCAATACACCCAGTCACTACAAAGATAAAATAATAATATTCCAAAATATGCATTCTGTATGCTATTTGGCACTAAAGTTAAACTTTATGTCCGGAATTGGGGCAAATTCAACACAACACATCACTGATTGCCACTCTTCATACTTTCAAGCATGCTGGTGGCTGCATCATGTTATGGGTATGCTTGTCATCAGCAAGGTCTAGGGTATTTTCTAGGATAAAAAGGAACGCAATAGAGCTAAGCACAGGCAAAATTCTTGAGGCAAACCTGGTTCAGTCTGCTTTCCAACAGACACTGAGACAAATTCACCTTTCAGCAAGACAATAACATAAAACATAAGGTCAAATATACACTGGAATTGCTTACCAATATGACATTGAATGTTCCTGAGTAGCTTAGTTACAGTTCTGACTTAAATCGTCTTGAAAATCTATGGCAAGACTTGAAAACGTACATACCCCAATCAGAAGCTATGGATTACAGGCAACATCCGCACCGAGCTAAAGGGTAGAGCTGCCGCTATCAAGGAGTGGGACTTTAACCCAGACGCTTATAAGAAATCCTGCTATGCCCTCCGACGAACCATCAAGCAGTCAAAGTGTCATTACAGCACTAAGATTTAATCTTACTACACCTGATCCGACGTTGGCCGGATGTGGCAGGGTTTACAAACTATTACGGACTACAAAGGGAAGCACAGCCGTGTGCTGCCCAGTGACACGAGCCTACCAAATGAGCTAAATAACTATATGATCGCTTCGAGGCAAGCAACACTGAAGCATGCATGAGAGTATCAGCTGTTCCAGACGACTGTGTGATCATGCTCTCCATAGCCAATGTGAGCACAGATGATGCAATCTCTATTGCACTCCACACTGCCCTTTCCCACCTGGACAAAAGGAACACCTACATGAGAATGCTATTCATTGACTACAACTTAGTGTTCAACACCATGTGGCCTCAAAGCCCATCACTAAGTGAAGGACCCTGGGACTAAACACCTCCCTCTGCAACTGGATCCTGGACTTCCTGACGGGCTGCCCCCAGGTGGTAAGGGTGGGTAACAACCCATCTGCCATGCTGATCTTTAACACAGGGGACTCTCAAGGGTGCGTGCTTAGTCTCCTCCTGTACTCCCTGTTCACCCATGACTGCATTGCGAAGCACGACTCCATCATTAAGTTTGCCGACGAAACAACAGTGGTAGGCCTGATCACCAACAATGATGAGACAGCCTATAGGGAGGAGGTCAGAGTACTGGCAGTGTGGTTCCAGGATAACAACCTCTCCCTCAACGTGATCAAGACTAAGGAGATGATTGACTAAGGAGATGGACTACAGGAAAAGGAGGACCGGGCATGCCCCCATTCTCATCGACAGGGCTGTAGTGGAGCAGGTTGAAAGCTTCAATTTCATTGGTGTCCACATCACCAACAAACTATCATGGTCCAAACACACCAAGACAGTTGTGAAGAGGGCTCGACAACACCAATTACCCATCAGGAGAATGAAAAGATTTGGCATGTGTCCTCAGATCCTCAAAATGTTTGACAGCTGCACCATCGAGAGCATCCTAACTGGTTGCATTACCGCCTGGTATGGCAACTGCCTTGGCCTCCGACCGCTAGGCACTACATAGAATAGTGCGTACGGCCCAGTACATCACATGGGGCCAAGCTTCCTGCCATCCAGGACCTCTATACCAGGCGGTGTCAGAGAAAGAAAAACATTGTAATTGCCAAAGATTCCAGCCACCCTAGTCATACACCGTTCTCTCTGCTACAGCACGGTAAGAGGTGCCGGACCACCAAGTCTAGGTCCAAAAGGCTTCTTAACAGCTTCTATCCGTTCTGTGACGACTTAATGCCCGTCAAGCTCGTTGGGCGTTGTTTTTTTCTCGTTTCGAGTTTGTGATTTCTTACCGTCCGGGTAGCAAGAACACCAAGCCTGATGCCTTATCCCGTCTGTTTAGTTCTTCTGTGGCTTCTACTGATCCCGAGGGGATTCTTCCTTATGGGCCCCCAAGCCATAACCGCTCCCATTCCTTCTCGACCATGGTCTCACATTGCCTTAGACTTCATTACCGGTCTGCCTTTGTCTGCGGGGAAGGACTGTTTTAAACTTCGTTTGATTGGTGCGAACAACTAATCAAATGGCTACTCGGACTATTTACATTGTCCCCCCTTCCCCATTTTTGCACTGCTGCTAATTTATGTTTATTATCTATGCATGATCACTTTAACTCTACCTACATGTACATATTACATCAATTACCTCGACTAACCTGTTGACCACATTGACTCTGAACCGGTAACCCCTGTATATCGCCTCGCTACTGTTATTTTATTGTTGCTCCTTAATTCTTTTTTATTTCAGTTTATTTTAGTAAATACTTTCTTAACACTTATGTTTCTTAAACTGCATTTTTGGTTAAGTGCTTTTAAGTAAGCATTTCACTGTAAGGTTGTATTCGGCATGTGACAAATACTATTGTGTTTTATTTGATTTGAAATGGTTGTCTAGCAATGATCAACAACCAACTTGACACAGCTTGAAGAATTTTGTGCAAATATTAAACAATCCAGGTGTGCAAAGCTCTTAGATACTTACCCAGAAAGACTCACAGCTGTGATTGCTGCCAAAGGTGATTCTAACATGTATTGACTCAGGGGTGTGAATACTTATGTCAGTGAGATACTTCTGTATTTAATTTACAATAGATTTGTCAAAAATGACTAAAACATGTTTTCACTCTGTCATTATGGAGTTTTGTGTGTATATGGGTGAATTTCATTCATTTTACATTCAGGCTTTAACACAACAAAATGTGGACTATGTCAATACAAATGTGTTCCACATTTACCAACCTGTTACCATACAGTTTAGATATTGACTAGTTCTGGTCCAGGGCGTCAATCACATTTCTACATTAAGTCAGTCAAGGAACGTGCACCAAGGCCCTGGACCAGAGCTCAATATTAAATATCATCTCATCAGGATGACGTAAAAATAGTCAGAAAGTGAAAAGGAAACAACATTCCCACAGACCAATTCGCACGCACACATGCACACGCACACACGCACACGCACGCACGCACACACATTCACACACACACACACACACACACACACACACACACACACACACACACACACACACACACACACACACACACACACACACACACACACACACACACACACACACACACACACACACACACACACACACACACACACACAGAGAGAGAGCACAGTTATTTTTCAATCGTGCAAATGCGAAAGCGGTGTTGCATGCATGGTGGATATTACGGGGCCCAAGGGATAGGAGGTCTTCGTGCCATGGGGTTCGGTTTAGAGTTTGGGTCTTTCTGGCATGGAGCCACAGTGAGGCCCTGGGTTGTGTATGTGTGATGGCCATGGCAAACAGGTTAGATTCAGAGTAGAGCCAACACTCAAACTTCGGTGCCAATGTCCGCCATGGGTCGGCCTTCTCTCTCTGCAGTGTGAATATGGGCGATTCGTGGAAATAGTTTCACTGAGACACGTAGCCTGTGGAGAAAAGGCTCTGAAGTCCTATGGAAAAGATAAGCAGATTGTTTTTTTTAGTTTAGTTTTGTTATGTATGCACTGAAACGGTCATCTCTAGTCAGCTGTGCAGGTGAGGTGTGGATGACGGCAGGCTTAGTGGTCGATATTGCAAATAGGCTAATTGGATACAAGATGACTGCTGTCTACAGCCATATAAATAGAACAAATCCTTGGGTTAATGCGAACACATCACGCTCGACCGCACGGCACTACCAAGTCTGCTGCTTCTGTTTTCTCTCATCTCTCAAGGTAAACGTACGTTTGTGCCATTCATCCTATAGCATGTTCCCATCACGTGTTGTCGCTTTGCTTTCTGATTGGTTTCTGGTATGTATTGAGTAAGTAATTAGGCATGTATGTAGGCTACTATGGATGCTGGTATGCAGGATATCTGTTCGCATTGGCAATATCTGATGACTGATATTCTGGTATGAGAAAGGTATGGTGTGTTTTGTGATGTGTTTTGCTGTTGCAGTCTTTTCTATGGATGATATTTTGCTCATACTGAAATAGAGATTATTGTCAGTAGGAGGAAAAATATTTTATGTAGTATTGAGTGGCTATCAGGGTTGGAGTCAATTCCATTTTAATTCCAGCCAATTCAGAAAGTAAACCAAATGTTCCTTGTTGAAAAGCATAGAAGAGAATTGGAATTTCAGTGTACTTCCTGAATTGATTGGAAGGGAAACAGAATTGACCCCAACCCTGGTTGCTATTCAGTTTACCATGTCGTTTTCCAGCCACTATTCAGTTACTTAATTTGCATTTCAGTGGAGAGAGACAGATGATTTATTTTGTGAAGTTGAACATATATCTTTTAAGTATGACCCATCTCTAACATTTGAACAATAAACATAAATAGTCTATCGAGCTATTGATTATACCCATCCGTTGCCCTTTATGGCTTCGAAATCATTGGCATCTTTTCACCAATCCTTTGAATACTTAAGATATTTGCACCCCCTTGTGGCAGACAACGGGATGCCTACGTCATGTCAGGTGTCTATTCAAATCCTCTTGTCTGTGAAGATCAGGCAAGATCCAGAACTGTCGATGAATCAATGACTTCCAGGAAGGTTCCGTGAGAAGAAGTCATCTCTCTAAAGCCAAATTCAAAGTCTACAGCCGGCAGAGCCACGATCATCCGGCGGCCCCATTGTGACATGCCTACGGGGGCCAGTCAAGAGAGCACATTTTTCTGTATCGATCTGACGTCCTAATATTTAACCAATTGGTTGTGTTTCAGAGCTGCACCTGTGAGAGTACGCCAGTGAAGATGAGAGCACTGCTGATTCTCACCCTCTACATTTCATCTCTTGGGGTCCTGCACTGTGGCCCCGACCCCTCTCCCACAGAACTGAGTGAGGATGTTCTCCAGGGTGAGACCTCATTTGAAATGTACTCTACCACATGCAACTTTCTTCACCTTTATCTAACATGTGACGTTCAGCAAACCCTTTTATCCAAATGGACTGACAGTAGTAGTGCATGCAAACATTTTCATATTCCTTGAACCCACAACCCTGGCATTGCAAGGACCATACTTTACCAGGACTATCGGTGTCACATAATGGCAATCAAAATCAAATCAAATAGTATTTGTTACATGTCGAATCCAACAGGTGTAGATCTTGAAATGCTTACTTACAAGCACTTAACCAACAATGCAGTTCAAGAAACAGAGTATTTAATAAAATAAACGAAAGTAAATATTAACACAATAAAATACCAATAACGAGGCTATATACAGGGGGGTACCGGTACCGAGTCAATGTGCGGGGGGTACAGGTTAGTCGAGGTAATTTGTGCATGTAGGTAGGGGTAAAGTGACTATGCATAGATAATAAACAGTGAGTAGCAGCAGTGTAAAAACAAAGGGGGGTGTCAATGTAAATAGTCTGGGTGGCCATTTGATCAATTGTTCAGTAGTCTTATGGCTTGGGGGTAGAAGCTGTTAAGGAGCCTTTTGGACCTAGACTTGGCGCTCTGGTACCGCTTGCCGTGAGGTAGCAGGGAGAACAGTCTATGACTTGGGTGACTGGAGTTTGGGCCTTCCTCTGTCACCGCCTAGTATATAGGTCCTGGATGTTAGGTATCATGGCCTTAGTGATGTACTGGGCTGTACGCACTACCCTCTGAAGCGCCTTACGGTCAGATGCCGAGCAGTTGCTATACCAAGTGGTGATACAACCGGTCAGGATGCTCTCGATGGTGCAGCTGTATAACTTTTTAAGGATCTGGGGACCCATGCCAAATCTTTTCAGTCTGCTAAGGGAGAATAGGAGTTGTCGTGCCCTCTTCACAACTTTCTTTGTGTTTGGACCATGATAGTTTATTGGTGATGTGGATACCAAGGAACTTGTATTTCTCGACCCGTTCCACTACAGCCCTGTCGATGTGAATGGGGGCTTGTTCGGCCCTCCTTTTCCTGTAGTCCACGATCATCTCCTTTGTGTTGCTCACGTTGAGGGAGAGGTTGTTGTCCTGGCACCCCACTACCATGTCTCTGACCTCCTCCCTATAGGCTGTCTCATCGTTGTCGGTGATCAGGCCTACCACCATTGTGTCGTCAGCAAACTTAATGATGGTGTTGGAGTCGTGCTTGCCGCAGTCGTGGGTGAACAGGGAGTACAGGAGGGGACTAAGCACGCACCTCTGAGGGGCCTGTGTGTTGAGGATCAGCGTGGCAGATGTGTTGTGGTCTACCCTTACCACCTGAGGGCGGCCCGTCAGGAAGTTTTTGTCCAGGTGGGAAAGAGGCCGTGTGGAGTGCGATTGAGATTGAGTCGTCTGTGGATCTGTTGGGGCGTTATGCAAATTGGAGTGGGTCTAGTGTTTCTGGGATGATGGTGTTGGTGTGAGCCATGACCAGCTTTTCAAAGCACTTCATGGCTACCTACGTGAGTGTTACGGGGCTGTAGTCGTTTAGGCAGGTTACCTTTGCTTCCTTGGGCACAAGGATTATGGTGGTCTGCTTGAAACATGTAGGTATAAGAGACTCGGTCAGGGAGAGGTTGAAAATGTCCGTGAAGACACTTTCCAGTTGGTCCGCGCATGCTCTGAGCACATGTCCCGGTAATCCGTCTGGCCTATATCCAGATGCTTTTTCTGTTGGTTCTGGGTCCAGGGCTGTCGAGGGATGGTGAGCGTTATGTTGACGAGGAGATGAAGAGAGCCTTGTTTGGGGTGAAGCGGATGAAGGAGGTGATGGAGAAGAACCAAGAGAAGCATGAACACCTCATGAAGACCCTCAAAGAAAGTAGCGACAAGAGGAAGGTAAGCCATTTCACAGACAAAGCCGTGCACATAAAATCATCATACAGTAACATATACAGTGCATTCGGAAAGTATTCATAGCCCTGGATCAAATAGTTTTTTTCCCGTTCATCAATCCGCACACAATACCCCCGAAATTACAAAGTAAAAACAGGTTTGTAGAACTTCTGTCATATCCAATTGGTAGTTTGCAGTCTTATCCCATCGCTGCAACTCCCGTACGGACTCGGGAGAGGCGGAGGTCGAGAGCCGTGCGTCCCTCGAAACACAACCCTGTCAAGCTGCACTGCTCCTTGACACCACGCACACGTTTAACCCGGAGGCCAGCCGCACCAATGGGTCAGAGGAAACAAAGATGAATGGAGAAAAGTACAGAGAGAATGGGTGAAACTCCTCGTTATACCCAAGAAGACTTGAGGCTGTTATCGCTGCCAAAGGTTCTTCAACAAAGTACTGAGTAAAGGGTCTGAATACTTATGTAAATGTGATATTTCAGGGCCTCCCGAGTGGCACAGTGGTCTAAAAGGTCCTGCATCGCAGTTACTACAGATCCCGCTGTAGTTTTGGTACCCTTCCCCAGATCTGTGCCTCGACACAATCCTGTCTCTGAGTTCTAAGGACAATTTCCTCTACCTCATGGCTTGGTTTTGGCTCTGACATGCACTGTCAACTGTGGGACCTTATATAGACAGGTGTGTGCCTTTCCAATGTCCAATCAAATTCATTTTCGACAGATGGACTCCAATCAAGTTCCAAACTTCTTCCATTTAAGAATGATGGAGGCCACTGTGTTCTTGGGGACCTTAAATGCTGCAGATCTGACTTCCCCATACACAGAAACCCATCACACATTTTCTGCCTCATAAAAAAAGGGTCATACAGAGACCACAAAGCAGACACTGAGTTGTGGATGTGGACTTAAGGAGGGCGTAAAGTACAATTTTTTTTTTAAACTGTTTTTGCATTGTCATTATGGGGTATTGTGTGTAGATTGATGAAGGGAATAAAACATTTTTTTTTTAAATTAGAATAAGGCTCTAACTTTACAACATGTGGAAAAAGTCAAGGGGTCTGAATACTTTCCAAAGGCAATGTATAAGGTACCATGATAATAACAAATCACAGATTATTATCTGCATATGATTTAGGCAGTGAAAGATAGCACTTGGTTGAACACACCACAGCATTTAAGGCACGAGACAATTTGCGTTAATGTAACTCTATTAAGCATATGTACAAATATGTAAGTTATGCTCTTCCCCGAGGATAAGAATGTCCTCCAAGTGAATAAATAACGTCATATCTGATTATATCATCAATAAAATAAACCCCACTGTAAGAAATTAATCCACGGTGAGAGATTGGAGTCCAAAAAAGCATGAATTATCCTGAATCTAACAGGATGTGTCCCAAATGGCACCCTATTCCCTATGTATTGCATAGGGTTTAGGGTGCCATTTGGGATGCAAACAGGCTCACCATCTTCTACATGCCGTACACTGACACCAACGCTCTGACTTCCCCACACACAGACACCCATCGCATAGTTCCTGCCTCGTAAAAAAAAAGCTCATACAAAGCAGACAGTGAGTTGTGGATGTGGACCTAAGGAGGGCGTAGAGTACAGCCCAGTCAGGATTAATGGGCTGACTGTAGATTTATGTCTGTGTTCTGCATTCGTTCAGAAGGGAGGGTACTGTGAGCCAGGGCCTAGGAGGACCGCTGAGCTGAAGGGGCCTCAGAACCACATCCTCCTCTTTCTCTCCTCATTGACCACATATTCACCCTACACACTGACACAGATTAGTACAGAGGTAACCAGGAAGAAATGGAGAGGTTACAAGGACCATTAGGCATGGTTATATTAAAATGCAGCACAGTACTTTTTCATAGTTGTGATTATTGAAATGTGGTTCCATTAAGTCAGTCCAGTTGATCTTGCCTGTTAATACCTCTAAAGAACACCCCAGTTTGCTATTGAATTTACAATTTTGGCTGCATTTTAGTTCCCAATATGGTCTATTCCATAGTGAAGTTTCCTCTAGATACAGATCTAGGATCAGCTTCTCCTCCCCCAAGCCTAACCTTAACCATTAGTGGTGGGAAATGCACCCAAGATCTGCATCTAAGGGCAACTACACTTTACTCTTTATTTTACTGAAGGGGGCAGTGCAACTGGCCACAGAGGTGGAGCTAAAGCTTCAGAAGGCGGAGGAGCAGTGCCATGATTCGCTAAGGACATCATTTATGGAGTGTCGACCCTGCCTGGAAGACACGTGCAAGACATTTTACACCTCCACCTGCCGGAGAGGCTTCTCCTCCTTCTCTTTCAAAGTAAGGCCTTTATCTCTGCCTTCAAGGCCCCTTACACATCCACGGCTGCATCGACCCATGTCTTATCAAGTAGGCCCAAGATTGGTACAAATTCAGCTCCATTTAGGTATTTGGTTCTCTTCTGCTCACAGGTGGAGGAGTTCTTCAGGAAGTTATCCTCTCAACTGGAAACTCCAGACCAGGTTGTCAATCAGAACCAAGATAACCTGACCCAGACCCAGAACTCGGACGATCCAGATCTGGAGCTGGTGCGGCTGAATGCCTCCTTCAGTCAGATGCAAGGGAAAATGAGCTCCCTGCACAACCGGAGCACAGAGCTGGTCAACAACATGCACCAAGAGTTTGGCCATGGCTTCTGGGTGGCCTTCACCACTAAGCTGAAGCCCGAGCCCCTCTCCCCCACACAGGAGTCCCCTAGTGGGGGCTTCTTCATGGGCATGGGCCGCCTTGGCAGCATGGGCCTAGATGATGTGCTGGAGGAAGTATATGACTTTGGCCGGGCGGTAGTGGAAGACTTCAGCGATGCAATGACAGATGTCTTGGACGAGATGCAGGAGGCTGTAGATGAGGAGTCTTGGCAGCAGAGAGGTATCCAATGATATTAGCCATTCGATACACATTCAGACTACTGGCAAATTGGATCATTATCAGATTTGTCAGGAAATACAGTATCTATTTATCATATACCATTACATAATGTTGAGATTTCAAGATCTGAGTACTATAGTCAAAGATTGTATAGTATGAAGATGCCTAGAAACTGCTCCTCCAATATAAATCCCAGATTGCGCTTGTAGGCGATGTCATGGCAACGTTGGCTAGCTAAACTCATGCGCATAAACGCTTCATCGTGTCTAACTGCCATTCTCGCACCGAACTGCTCATGTGCAGGCCGTCAAATCAGAGGCACCCCTTCATCCCTTTCATGAGGTTGGAGTAATGACATGTTCAGCTACGTAAGACATTGACTCGAATCTAGTTTGTGCCTTTAGATTTAGAGAAAAAATAACAACCAATACTTTCTCCCGTTGACTTCCCAAACCCCAAACCCCTGATTGGTCTTTCGAGTCTGCTTCGCAAAGTGTTCCCAAAATATTTTCAATGTTGGGCCTCTGGGTTTAGAAACTCTGTGCTATAGTTATCACATTGTGGTGTCTCTCACTAATTTGATACAGCTCCGATCATGTTTTCCTGTGTGCTGTGCCCCTTTCCAAAAACACAGAGTCCTTCCCTAGCTGGAGCTGGGTCCCAGTTCCATTCCCAGACATGTATCTCTGTAGACAGCTCCGCAGGCAGGTAGCAGAGTGCTGGCAGCTGCAGAGACTGTGCGAGTCCTGTCAGGACACTTTGGTGAAAGGTAAATATTGATGATCATTATTGAACTCATTGATTTAAAAGGTTTCCTGTCCTATTGGAACACATGGTTCAAATCACACATTGCGCCCCTTTTGGGGATTCCCATGAAATGGTGTTCTATGGTCTAGATTCTAGACTGTTAACTTAAGTGTTTGACCGTGCCTTTGTGCAACAGAGTTGGTCTCAATTGAGCTTTTCTAGTGTAATTAGCTAAGACAGGGACAGATGAGGAAGCTATACTGTTAAACAAGCACAGTGTTATAGGGGGGAATGGGGTAAGTTGAGTAAAATGGGTCAATTGAACTACCCTTGTTTCTAGGAAACCATATACAAAATGTCTCATTTCACCAAATATTTAGGAAGAGGTTGTCAAGTCATGGAATTTGTGAAGGAGGAAACCACATGGAAAAGGTTGTAGCAAGTTAGGTCCAAAAACTGATTTTCACCAAGTCAAATTAATATATTGTGTTAGAGGTTTCATGATGCTTGTATCTAAACCAAAGTAGATAATTTAAAGGTTGTTCTCTAGATCAGTTGTGGTCCCTATCAACTTAAATATGAGGTACCTAAACCTAGCATGAAATTGCTTCCTTGTAACTGTGTGGGCTAATATAGTCAAAATGTTTGCCTTGGGGTAAATTGAGCCAATGGCAAGTTTGAGCAAATTGAAGTGTTTTCTTCTCAGTTGTAACGCAAGGCATTATCGCTGGGATATGAGATAACAACAGGGCCTGGCCTGTGTTAAAAGTGTTTAAAAGAAAAGTTAAACCTGTGTTAATAGCTGCTTAAAATGATTAACAGACAAAAACACGATTGTGTTGAATTGTGTTTGGGAAAGAAAGATAGACATGTTTTTAAAAGGTAGTGGTAATATTACATTTAGTACAGAAATGTGTAGGCGGCTTAACTTACCCTGTCCAGTGGTAATGTTTACATACATTCTGATTATTTCCAGGGAGACAACATCCTGACATACATGTAGACATCTTCGTCATAAAGAATACTATATTTCCCTTGACAGAGTTGATGGTGAATGTAAGAAATGTCTAAATTTCTCCCCACTCTCCCCTTATCTTGTATCATGTTCCCCAGAGTGTCCCAGTGTTAGGGAACTCCACTCTGCGCTGGAGGAGACCTACCATAGTGCTCAACACGTCTCGTCTGCAGTATGAGGAGATGCTGCAGGTGGTCCAGAAACACACGGATGACACACGCACCTGGCTCAACGCCATGGAGGCCAAATATGGCTGGGTGACGCAGCTCACCAATGGCACCCTGGGTCCTCAGTACATCTTCGGTGTGAGCGCGGTAAGTTCACAGTACACACGTAAATGGTTGTCCTTTTGTACCTCTGGTGATGATGTTGTTGATGATGATTTCAGCCCTTTAGAAAATATATATATATATTATTCTCACGATTACTGTGTTGTAATATGTTTACAGGTGATTCTACAGGTGAGGGATAACGGGTTTAAAGGTGACACCAGAGTGGTGTTGAACATCCTGAACTCTCCTTCATTAACCCTCTCCGTCCCAGCAGAGCTAGAGGTGCAGGACTCTGCCTTCATTCAGTATGTGGCCCAAGAGGCCCTGGCCCACTACAAACAGTCAAAGGTAAGTATAAAGTCTGCAGCTAGGCAAAACGTACATGCCATGATCACAGTACCCAGACAATTCCTTATCATTTAAATGTCTCATACAGTAGGCTATAGGCCCAAGCTAGTTATACATGACAAAAGTAATGGGTTGTATCCTGCATTGTTTCTGATCCTTTCACAGATATGAAGTAATCTGAGGATTTTGCAAGCTGTGCTATTCATAAGCCTCAATTTACCATTGTGTGTCTACCAGTTCCTTGGAATGGAGCATTATGTTTAAGGTTGTATGCAACATTTGGTCGAGCTACGAGCTATACTCTATACACTAAGTGATGGAATAAAAAAATGTAAGCAACATGTGTTTGATCAACTTTGACATTTTATTGATGATTAAACTGTGATTGTGAACATTTCCATAGTTATTTTTATTTATTTATGCTCATACATCACTGGTTTCTGATCACTCGTCTCTATATTCGCGGCATATAGAGAGGCGGGGATTACCTTTTGCGCGTTTTTTCCCCAATCTCCCATTGGTCCAGTTGTAAAACCAAGAATCACGCTTGCCCTCGTCTTTTACTTGATTGGAGGAATATATTATATGTAGGTGTGTCTTCGAGGGAAAACCAAAATAAACCGGGAAATGTTCAATTTAACACAGGAGTAGAAGAAATCAACCAGCGCTTCCACTGCATGAATTGTGTCAGTATTTTTTGTTGTTGTTGTTAAACTAACCAACAAAATGCCTGCTACTTCTGACATACACACAGCGGAACCTTGTAATAACGAAGAGCCTAAGAAGGCAGATAGTCAAGTGGGACAAAGTTCGTTCTCTCTCTTCTGTGATGAACGCGGGTATCTGAACCAATGTGAATACATTTTGCAACATGGACATCGAAAGGGAGACCGAACAGGAACGGGGGTCATCTCTGTTTTCGGTTCACAAACGAGATACAGTCTCCGGGGTAAGTCGATTTAACTAATGTTAAGTATGTGTGGGAAGTTGTGCGTAGACGGTTAATGCACGATTAAAACATGTAATTTTCCCGCCATTGCACGCACAACCCAAGTTGAACGTCGCCTTAACTGGCTTTGCACGGGACCCCTGTTCAAATGACTAGCTTTTTTTTTTTCCCGTTTATCATTCCAGATCAGTTTCCTTTGCTGACGACGAAAAGGGTTTTCTGGAAAGGAATTCTCGAAGAACTACTGTGGTTTATCAAAGTAAGAAGGAAGCCATGTCCCCCGAAATAATGCCCCAGTGACCACGTTTACATGCACACCAATATCCAGAAATTATTCGGAATACTCAAGTATTCTGTTTTTTGAGTTGGCTAATATTAACATCATATCCCCTTAACAATGACCGGAATACAAGCTTTCCCGGGTTATGTAAAACCAGGATAAAATGCCTAGGATATGGTGCTTTTTAGACGGGGAAACTCATGTAAACATCTTATTCGGTTTACTGTTTTACGCGGTCTGCGCATGCTCCGGTTGCATAAATCGTGCCATCGTCACACAACACCCTAGACTGCGAACACCCATGATTCAAACGTCATCGCACAACACCATGGCAGTCTGGTGACGTTTCCATCTGATTGTCAAACAAATCATTTCAAAAAAGTAGGCTACCTGTGCAGTTAGATCCACCATTAATAATGCCATTTATTTATCTGATATTCCATAGGGGACCTTTAATGCATACTGGCTATTTTCACCCCCAATAATTAACTACATTTGTTAGGCCATTTGTTTGTCACTATAGTTGAATACATGCAGCTTCTATTCTGTCATAACTTGTTCCCTTATAAGACTAGTCCTCATCAAAACAATGTCATGCATCTATAGAATGAATGCATTAATCTAGTTAACACCGGTGAAGTTGTCTATTTCGTTTAGGAACCCGGAGAAAACGCAACAACTCAAACCGTGGAAAGATTGGACCTGTGTAAAATGTCCAATGCCATCAGTTTGATCGGTTTTAAAGAAATTAAAAGCTGAGAACGATGAAACACGTTTCTGGTAAGACTTCAGTTCGTCTGGGACGCATGTTTTATGTGGTTGAAATACAGTCTGTGCATAAGTGTCGAAGATAACACTCGAGATGCTGAACAATATTATTTCTTCACTCCTGTTGCTGAGCAAATGATTATTTGTTGTATCCATTATTCTGCAAGAGTAAATATGATATTTCCCTACATGTGAAAGGTTATAGGCCTACAGCCAGTGTCCATCCACACTTCAGTTTTCTGTTCCATTTTACCCATATGAAGTTAAATGAGGAATATTCTGTCCATTCACAGATACAGGGATACTCGTGAACGGGACATCACATGTGCATGTAAACAGATATTCCTGAATAAGATCTTAAGCGTGATGTGTGCTGCTATCTGGAATACTGTATGCATGTAAACGTGGTCACTGTTATAATGCATTGAATTGAATGTTTCCACTAGATGGCGCGCCATACCAATACATCGGCCAGAGACGTTGACTGATCTTGTTCTGTGTGTTTGCTGTAGGGCTCAACAAATGCCAAGGAGCTCGCAGAGAAAGGGGTGAAGATCTGGGATGCAAATGGTTCGAGACAGTTCCTGGACAAAATGGGGTTTACAGACCGGGAGGAGGGGGACCTGGGACCCGTGTACGGTTTCCAGTGGAGGCACTATGGTGCAGAATACAGCGACATGCACAAAGGTCCATCACCCTGACATGGTGTTGTAGGATTATGTTGTGTTTCAATCCAGCCAATTTGAACTGTAGTGCTTAATTCTCTTGCCTAATACCTCACTTTATAGATTACACAGGGCAAGGTGTGGACCAACTACAGATGGTTATTGACACTATCAAGACTAATCCAGAAGACAGGAGAATCATAATGTGTGCATGGAACCCCAAGGGTATTTGACTAAAATATTACATTCTGATTTTGCACAGGTCTAGATATTACATTTGCAATAATGATTTCAATGTGTATTCCACACTTAACAGTCAGTGTTGGTTTGTATCGCTCACACCCACTCCTGTGCTGTTCTCAGACCTGCCCCACATGGCGCTGCCCCCCTGCCATGTCCTGTGCCAGTTCTATGTCATCGACGGGGAGCTGTCGTGCCAGCTGTACCAGCGCTCGGGGGACATGGGCTTGGGAGTGCCCTTCAACATCGCCAGCTACGCCCTCCTCACCTACATGATCGCTCACGTCACAGGACTCAAGGTGGGGCAGACACTGGTTTAAATATCCTACTCTCAACACCTCCCTTTGACTAAAAGAAAAGAGGATATTTTAATAAGAGGTGTAGTAAATAAGAGATTTCTTGCCTCGTTTCCCCTTTTAGCCTGGGGACTTTGTGCACACTCTGGGAGATGCTCACATCTACAGCAACCACGTCGAACCCCTCAAAGTGCAGGTAGGTTCATGACCCGATACAGCAACACGGGCAACTTTGACATTGAGATATACACTGCAGTGACAGGTGTGTAATGCTACAGCCAATGAGATGTGTATGCATACAGTACCAGTTAAGTTTGGCCACACCTACTCATTCAAGGGTTCTTCTTTATTTTGACTATTTTCTATTTTGACTATTTTCTACAATGTTTTGGACAATATTGTCCCTTTTGATGTTGTTTGTCAACGGATGACTCCCATTTTAAGAACCATTGTCTCAATCTATAGTTTTTGGACACAATGTCTGGCCGCAGCCTAAACGTGATGACCCTTCCCTTACAGCTCCAGAGAGAGATTCGGCCCTTCCCCAAGCTGAAGCTCCTCCGGACGGTTGAGAATATAGATGACTTCCGTGCAGAAGACTTTGAGATTGTTGACTACAATCCCCACCCCACCATCAAAATGCAGATGGCAGTTTAAATGGGCTTCAATTAACTAATATATGGGTGGTTGTCCTTTTAACTGATTTAAATATTCAGGTACAGTCTACCTGTTGCCTTTTTATTTTATTTTTAGATTTAATTGTGTATTTTGTTTGTCATGTGATTTTTGTAAATAAAGAATTTATACATTTAGTTGACTTGTTAGTTGGCACAGAGCATTGGAAACATGTTCTAATATTAATTGACAATTTATTGAGACAGAACATTAGAGTACAGATCTAGGATCAGCTTACACTCCTCCAGTCATAACCTTAACAATTCGTGGAGGAAATGAATAACGGACCCAAGATCCACTTCTAGGGGCAACTTCACCCTACTCCACATTCCTCACGGGTCCAGGAGCTTTTTCCACATTTCTGAAGGGTATCAGTGTCTGCACTGATGAGTCCCAACATCTCACTGGAGTAGCCTGGATCCTGATGGAACAATGACCAACATAAATGTTGGTCATTGTGATCATTATGATTAAAACATACCTTGGGAGGCATGTAGTGGGTGTTCTGAATCACATAACTTACAGTGCTCATCCTGAGAAAGACTGGAACAGATTTAATTTCAGCTCGTGACCCCAGGTCAAATATTAGTTATAATTACATCGATTTTAAAGTAATTATGGGGGTCATGGTTATATTGAATGTTTTGTCATTGTGGCTGGAATATTACCCTAAGTGACAGTGAAAGGAAGCCTCTACATAATACAAATATTCCAAATTATGCATCCTGTTTGCAGTAAGGGACTAAAGTAAAACTGCAAAACATTTGGCAAATAAATTCACTTTGTCCTGAATACAAAGCATTATGTTTGGGGCAAATACAACACATCACTAAGTACCACTCTTCATATTTTCAAGCATGGTGGTGGCTACATGTTATGGGTATGCTTGTCATCTGCAAGGACGGGAGTTTTTTAGGATACAAATAAATGCCATAAACACAGGAAAAATCCTAGAGGAAAACCTGGTCTGCTTTCCAACAGACACTGGGAGACAAATTCACCTTTCAGCAGGACAATAACCTAGAACACAAGGCCAAATATACTCTGAAGTTGCTTACCAAGACAATATTGAATGTTAGATTTTGTGACTAGTTACAAAATCTATGGCAAGACTTGAAAATGGCTGTCTAGCAACAATCAACTTGACAGAGCTTGAATTATGTTCAAAAATGGTACATTCTAGGTGTGCAAAGCTTAGACTTACAGATGTAATCACTGCTAAAGGTTATTCTAACATGTACTGACTCAGGGTTGAGAATACTTATGTAAATTAAATATTTTATTTTCAAAACCTTTGCAAAAAAAATCTAAAAACATGTTTTCACTTTGTCATTATGGGGTATTGTGTGTAGATGGATGAGAGAGAGAAATCGATTTAATCCATTTTGAATTCAGGCTGTAACAACAAAATGTGGAATAAGTCAAGAGGTGTGAATACTTTCTGAAGGCCCTGTATCTATGTCAGTCTGTGTCTCTGTCTGTATGTTCCTATAGTTGCGCACTGCATTATGAGGTTTACTGAATCCAATGGCGTAACAGATTAGATTTACCAGTGTGTTGTTGGGTCCAATCATCTGCCGTATGAGACTTCACTGGCAAATGTCATTCTCTAGGTCAGACCCCACAGTCTTGCACTAACTGATGGATGGACCAAGTTCAAAGTGATGGTGGGGGCTGACCATACGGCAGATGATTGGACCCAACAACACACAGGTAAATTTAATCTGTTATACCATTGGATGCAGTAAACATCATAATGCAGTTGATTGGACCAATTCATCCTGCAGCCAATTGTCTTCTCTGTTTAAGACGATTGATGCCAACCAGAGGTTGGACGTAGGTGCCCTTGGGGACCAGGCTGGCTGAGTACAAACCCATGTGGATCAAAGAGCCCACCTCCCCCAACAACATCCTGGGACATGCTGCCATCTCCAAGGTGATAAGGGGAAGTGAGAAGGATCTGAGGCCTGGGCTCTTTCTGAATGTGTCTTTCTGTGATTCCTCACATCCTATTTCCTCACTTCCTTCTCAACTATGTTGGAGAAGGTCCAAGGTCTTTCCCCCAAGACCTTCTTCAAAAACATTTAATTTTTTAAATGTTTGCAAATATATTAAAAACTAAAACAGAAATACCTTGTTTACATAAGTATTCAAACCCTTTGCTATGAGACTTGAGGAACTACAATGGTGTTGATCCATCCTCAGTCTTTTCATATCACAACCATTAAACTCTTGTTTTAAAGTCAAATCGAATCTTATTTGTCACGTGCCGAATACAACAGGTTACCATGCACCGAATACAACTTCACCGTATAATGTTTACTTATAAGCCCCCGGCCTCGTGGTGAAATCCGTGAGCACTTTCCTTCCTCTCCGACAACTGAGTTAGGAAGGACGTCTATATCGTTGTAGTGACTGGGTGTATTGATACACTATCCCAAGTGTAATGATTAACTTCACCATGCTCAAAGGGATATTCAATGTTATATTATATCAATGATATTCAATTAACCCATTTACCAATAGGTGCCCTTCTTTGCAAGGCATTGGAAAACCTCCCTGGTCTTTGTGGTTGATTCTGTTTGAAATCCCCTGCTTGACTGAGGGACCTCACAGATCATGTACAGCGATGAGGTAATCATTCAATAGAGTGAGTCCATGCAATTTATGTGACTTGTTAAACACATGTTTTTCTCCTGAACTTATTTAGGCTTGCCATAACAAAGGCTTTGAATACTTATTGACTCAATACATTTCAGCTTTTCAAATGATTCATTTGTAAGCATTTCTAAAAACATAATTCCAGTATGACATTATGGGGTGTGTAGGCCAGTCATGCACAATCTCAATTTAATGTATTTTAAATTACACAACCAAATTTTCTATGCCTGTGATATGTGGTTGTCCCACCTAGCCATTTTAAGAGGAATGCACTAACTAAGTCGCTCTGGATAACAGTGTCTGCTAAATTACTGACATGTAAAACATTTAACACTGCATTCAGGACCGCCGCTGTGGCCAACTGAATTAATCATTTCTCTGGTCCAATCCGGCACAAAATGGGGAAAAGTGCTGCACACACACACACACCTTTCAGTGAAGGGCGGCAGGTAGCCTAGCGGAGAGAGCGTTGCGCCAGTAACTGAAAGGTTGCTAGATCAAATCCCCAAGCTGACAAGGTACAAATCTGTCGTTCTGCCCCTGAACAAGGCCGTTAACTCATCATTGTAAATAATAATTTGTTCTTAACCGACTTGCCTAGTGGAGTGGCTGTGTGTAGGCCTGCTCACCAATCACATCTGCCTACTGCCGGTGAGAAGGTAAAATCCACAGAAATAACTCAATCTCCTCTAGATTTCCCCACAACTAGGGTTGACAGGGTTTCCACAGCACACACCACCGCAGTTTGAAGGGACAAAAGTGAAAGTTTAGTGATCCATTTGAAAACAGTAGATAGTATTATCCTCAGACTAGCAGGTAGGTTGACATTGGGACAACTAGCATAAAATCTGCATAAATCTGTGAAATAATATGGTCAGCTTGCATTTGTTCTCGTTGTGCCTATTAATACAAAGCCAGCCTGTATTGTCTTGACACATATTACCACAAGATGACGCTGTGGATAACATGTATTTGTTGGTTACAGAAAGCCAACCAATTATAATACTCCGAATGTATTTAAATTGTGTAGTTTGTGGCCCACAAGTAAAAGTCAACCCATATCCTCGCATTCCTTGATCAGTTTCGATGACAACACAGGCGACAGAGTAGTCCAGGTTGGTGATGAAAGAAGCAAATGTATTATTGCATTGTGTAATAGTTAGAACTACTGGTGGTACCTTATGTATAACATTTAACGTAAAGCAAGCGCAGCCGCAATTATTAACTTTTGTCTGCAACTTATGTAATAAATCAGTCATTACATTGATGCACGTACCATTGCGCCTGAACAATGCTCAAAATACGTTTGAAATCTGATATCACTGACTGTCAATTTGATATTTGTAGAATTCAAATATAAAAAAGCTAACAAAGTAGCCCTTTCTGTACTATCGCAATTTCAACAGCTAGTCCCGCCCACTGCGACTGGTTGAAATGCCTCTGCACCTGGCAATAATGTGATTGTCACGTGGCTGCAATGTAACTGACAAAAATCAATTCATGCCAAGAATATGAAGCATTCTGACTGACAGCTTGAGATTCATAAAATGTTGTGCCTGTTGTCCGTATTAAACTAATGAATCTCACGAATTCAATACAGAATAACATACAAATTAGAATCAGAAATGTTTTATTTTCCAACTGTACAAATTCCACAGATTAGTATCTAAACCATAATTATTTATCTTTCCCCCAACGTCTTTGCTGTGCTTTTTATAAAATCAGGATTTTGTACAAAGCCCTTCTTTAAAACCCCAGTTGACCAATCTATGTTCTGCCCAGCTGTGTAAGTATGCATAATCAAATGTAACACTTAACTGATGAGTTTAAAGAAAAGAGTCAAATGACCCCTGTGGATGCGACATGACGCATTAAAATGACCTTCCTCCATTTTGCGGTCTTAAAATATGACTAAGCGTTCACTGGTTCTGTCTAATGTATTAAAGGAAGACTCGGCGATATGATGTAGGTGCACAAAATAAACAGCATAGTGGGTCAAATTCCGCAACTACTAAGAGCTTTGAAGCGCGAGGCTAAACTCCCCCACTGTTTTGGTCCCGTACCTACCACGCTCTTACAGCGTGAAGGGAACCCTAGCGCAAGCACTGTATGTGACTGAGGGAGCAAAGGCTTGCATCTCGCTCATCGCAATATCTGCGGTGCTGCTCGTGGCAACGTCATTTCGCTGAGTCTACCTTTAAAAACAAACATGTCTGAATAAAAACGTATCCTCTTTGTATCTAGGCTGAAACTGTTGACTGAATTGAAATCCGTTCACGCTATAAAATCACATGTAGTCAAAATAAAACAGTGTTCAGGTGCTTTGGCAATATGTTCCCATAAAGGTGAAATGGTTTCCTTTTCGAGCATCTTCAGGTCTGAAAATAGAACATTTGATGAGTCTAGTAAATGACTTAACCATGTAAGTGAAGGAAAAGGCCAAGTCCTTTTTAACATAATTGTGTACAAGTTATTGCTGGCCCGTAACTGCCAAATCAGGTGGTTGCATCCATAAATTCAGATTCTAGTCCTAGATGTACATTAGTCTATACTAGCTCCATTCAAGATTGCCTCCTGTTGCGTAGTGCTATGACATGTGCAGAGACAATCTGCGTTGGCATGTAGCTTAGTGATCTACAGGGCTGTCGGCATTGCCAGGTGAGAGCTGAATATTCTCCTATCTCACAGTGATACATTGCTCCGGGGTAAAGTTTCCCTTAGATAGAGATCTAGGATCAGCTTCCTCTCCTGTAATCCTCACCTAAAGAATTTGTAGGGAAAATGCTAAACTGTCTCCAGATCAGAGTACAAGGGAAACAAGGTTTAGTCATACGCTGTAGTGATCTTTAAAGAGGTAATATAACTTGGCATGGCAACAGTTTGTCTTGGACACATAACAGGATGGACTTAGTGTTGTAGAAATGTCCTGTATGTTAATGAAGGACTCGAGGGCTTCACATGAACCTAGAACCATTTCCAAGATATGAATAATTCTTGGTTTATATAGAATAAAATCAACTAATAGAAATAAAATACAAAATGAGCAGACAAGACGGACCCACGCAACTGTCCCTGATCCGCGCCACTCAAGTCAATCATTCAGAAAAACATGTAGAAAGAAAAGCATTTTCCAGTTGAACACAGAACTGAATTCTCATTTGAAATATTCCCACAGTACTTCCATTCGAGTTTACACAGGCAGCCCAACTCTGATCTTAATTTCACTAATTGATCTTTTACCCAATCAGATCAGCTCTGAAAAATATTTTAAAAGATCTGATACGATTGGTCAAAAGACCAATTAGTGGAAAAATGAGCAGAATTGGGCTGCCTATTTCTAAAACGCAGCCGTACAGTACATCCTTCTCTCTTGTCCTCCATTTCAAAGAGCTCTCATTCCGAGAGCCTCTACCCCGATGAGCTTTCTCGTGCCATTTTCATGGTTCAACAAATTTGTTAAAACAACTACACAGTTGAATGATTGGTCACTTTGAAAATGAACATGATCATTGAGGACAAAATAAAGGATACAAAATAAAATAGTAAATTCATACAAACTAAGACTATATTTAGTACCTGAAATTAAAAACAGAACGTAAAAATACAATTTTAAAAAGATGTAAAAAATAAAAAAAAGATCAGCGATAGCAGTGGTTTGTGCAACTTGATATCCAAGCTTCCAGTTGGCTTTTCTGAAGCACATTATTCATAGAATTACGTCTCCATGCGTCTGTATCCAAGTCTGCTCCTCCTGGGTGGAGAGATACATTGCACGGTGAAGTGGTTCAGGGCTGCGCTGCGGCCAGGCCTGACTATAGGTTATCCCCAGGCTGGTATTGTGGCTCCGTGGCTGTGAAGTAGTCCTCCAGGAAGGACTGGATGTACTCGAAGGTGGGCCTCTCGTCAGGGTCCTTCTTCCAGCACAGCTTCATCATCTCGTGGAGGGACTCTGGGCAGCCCTGGGGGCAGGGCATACGGTACCCCCGCTCCACCTGCTCCAGGACCTCCCTGTTCACCATGCCTGGGTGGAGAGAGAGGGGGGGGTCAGTCTGTTTAGTGCCCATTCCATTAACAGTGCAGTAAATCATGTGAGTTATGTCACAATAAAAATCAAGATTATCCACAACAAAACAAGGTCTGTGATCTATTTCCATTGTCACAGTCCCGAGATGGTAGTGCATTGTGAAATCACCCAATAGCTCCATTCGACTATTACACCCCCCCCCCGAAAAGCATAAATAAAAAAGGGGTCTGAAGGTTAGTGTGTGTGTCAGCGTTTCACAGCACCAGTCAGCCTCGCTCTCTCTCTCTCTCCCCTGAGCCCGATCAGTCTGGGACAGATGGTTATAAACAAGAGTGGTGTTCAATCTCCAGATCAGACCCTACCAGATGGTTCCCTCTAACCTCAGTCAGTGTTTACCCCGTAGAGACAAAAACAGCCATCACGACAGTGTCACCCCCAGCCCACTTCCTAGGACAGTATTAACTAGTCTAGGCTACAAAGACTTCCCTGTTTACATTGTGCTGGCACGACTCCTCCTGGTTACACAAGACACCTACTTCCCTAGCTTTGGAGATCACACAATTGACTAATCCTAACCAGAGAGACAGCCTCAGACTGCCATTGTTGTTATGGGATTTGCATTCTAAAAGGCATTGTAATCCCTACATGGGCTCACATGGAGTGGGCACTAAGTCAAAAGAAGTGCAGTATATTGGACAGGGGTATTCCAACTCTTACCCTCTGCTCGTTTTCTGCAATACCTGATAATTAATTGCACCCACCTGGTGTCCCGGGTCTATGTTAGTCCCTGATTGGAGGGGAACAATGAAAGAACACAGTGGAACTGGTTTGGAGGTCCAGAGTTGAGTTTAAGGGATATAGGGGGCCCATGTGGGACAAACATTGTTTTGTCTGTTCTCACCTGGGTAGGGCACCCTGCCCTTGGTGACCAGTTCAGTGAGTAAGATGCCGAAGGACCAGCCGTCTGACTTGATGGTGAAGCGGCCGTACAGGGCAGCCTCAGGAGCCGTCCACTTGATGGGGAACTTGGCACCTACAAACCAGGAGCAGGAGGGGAAGAGATGGGCAGAGACAAAGAAGAGAGGGGAGAGAGAGGGAGAGACAGAACATTAACTTCCACTAGGGGTCATTAGGGAGCCTAGAGTCATAATAGAACCACTGAGAATAGAACCAGTGAGAATAGAACCAGAGAATTGACTCATATCAAAGTTCATGCTTCAGTCTGCCATGACAATTACACTATTGACCTCGAACAAAACAATTCAACATTTTTCTTTAACCGATCATACTTGGTTTTAAAAAATGGTTTAAATCAGATCTAATTGCAAAGGTAACTGATTGAACTAAGATACAACATTGTCAATAAAGACATTCTTGTATGTGAACTGCAGGGTAAAAACAAAAAGTCACATTCCATAAGGTTGAAGACTAGTGTTGAGTGGGAAAAACAGTGGTATTGTCAGGGACGCCTGTTTCTCTGCTCAAACCATTGGTCTTAAATGGTTAAGCAGCAGGCAGCTTGAGAGTCAGAGTTTACTCACCGCAACTAATCAGAGTAAATGAGCATCTGCTTTCCGCTATTAGCTTAACTTACCATGGTAGGAAACAACAGGGTTTAATCTACGCCAGTGACCTCACACCCCCCCAAACATATACATCTCAAACGACTGTGACATTAAGCCCTGTGTCCCCGTAATCTCTCCTTTTTCCTGAAGTGTGCACCCGTTGACTACTTCCCCCAAATGTAAAAGCATTGTAGCGGTGTAGGCATGGGGGTAGAGGAAGGTTCCATATATTAATAATAACACAATAATATACAAGTAATTTCAAATCCATGACGGGAAGTGAACAAGTAAGGAACACTTCGGGAGAAAGGAGAGATTATTGGGACGCAACCAGAGTGTTCTAAGCCCTCTGTCTGTCTGTCTGGGGGCCTAGCGGTTAACAACGCTAGGCCAGTAACCAAAAGGTTGCTGGTTCGAATCCCCGAGCCGGCAAAGGTGGAAAAATCTGCTGTTCTGTCCTTGAGCAAGGCAGTTCACCCCAAACAACAACTGTTCCCCGGGCGCCGATGACGTGGATGTCGATTGAGGCAGCACCCCTCTGATTCAGAGAGGGGTTGTGTTAAATGCGGAAGACACATTTAGGGTTGAATGCATTCAGTTGTGCAACTGGCTAGGTATCCTCTTTCCACCCATACACACCTGCAACAACTGGGATTCTAAGTCCCTCTGTCTCGGTGCTCTACTAACCTTGCCTAGCCGTGTACTCGTTGTCCTCGATCAGCCTAGCCAGACCGAAGTCTGCGATCTTGCACACCAGGTTGTCCCCGACCAGGATGTTAGCGGCGCGCAGGTCCCTGTGGATGTAGTTCATCCTCTCGATGAAAGCCATACCGTCAGCGATCTGAGAAAACAAGCCGATTCATTTTCACACGCCGTTTGATCACAGAGGCTCGGGTTAATAATTGATGTGATCCACTCGGAGAGCAGAGCCGTTGGTCTTGTGTAAGTCCCAAATGGCACCCTATTCCCTATTTAGTCAACTCCCTTTGACCAGGGCTCTTTTGGGATGCAGCCTTACAAACAGGAGGGAGAATGCTGGTGATGGATGCGGAAGAGTACACTAAAAAGGTTCTCTTGTACAGCAGTGTACTACGGGGATTAAAAACAGCTAAAACCTATCCTTAGGTGGAAACACAGAGGGGCGAGACACTTGGAAACATACATGGCAGCTACCAGCTACATATGTAGAAATGTCAATGTTACCCGAGAGGTTGACTTAGGACTTACCTGTGCTGCCATATCCACCAGCAAGGGAAGCTTGAGGAATTTACCGTCTCCCTCCTTTAGGAAGTCCAGCAAACTTCCTACAAAAACACCAGCAAAACATGACAGTTACAGTACCAGAGAGACTGCAGCTAAATGTTGCAACAGCGAAATACCACCATAGAAATAGTGAGAGTGAAGACTTCTTAAAATACACCTTCTTAAATATTCATGGTCCATCCCTTGGTATTGATGAAGCTAGCAGCTTGTGCCTATGTTCGGTACACGGCTCCTAATGACATCTAGTGCCTGCCCCAAATGGCACCCTATTCCCTATATAGTGCACTACTTTTGACCAGAGCCCTATGGGACCCTGGTGGAAAAAGTAGCTGACTATATAGGGAATAGGGTGCCATTTGGGGCGTAGGCGGCGCCATTTCCTCCGTGTGAGAGAGGGACATTTTCTTTTAATTGACCCCTGAACCAAGATAAGAATCAAGGGGATACCAAGGGAATTAACACACACACGTTCCTCTGGTGCATTTATACATATATACACAGGGGTCACTGAGTCCGTTTAAAAGGGATGAGTCATCAGCGTTCAATCACTAATAAAAAAAAGAAACAGGGTGACGCATTGCAGCTGAGAAAGATGAAAGCTTGCCACAAAACTGCTGCAGTTCTCAATTAAATATCTCTGCTTCGGGCCTTATAAAACCCCACATGGGATTCCCAAGGACTTTCAAACTGTAGGGTACGTTAATTAAAAACGGCCATACATTTTAAATGGGGTCCTTTAAGGAAAATGTCCGGGATACATGTCGATAGGACGACGTTGTGTTGTGGCATGATATCTAAAATTCGGATTTAGAAACATCTCATCAATTCGGCGCCTGAACAACCTTCGGCGTCGTGCAACAACTGACATCAAAATCTCTGGCATGTGGCCAACGTTCACTACGTTTGATAAAATACCAAGTTCTCCAACTCCATCACACACACACACACGTATAACAAGGTCCAGCTGAGCCAGCCAGCTAAACACCTCCCCCAGGCATGTGTGTGTATGGGACCCTTCTGGAGAGAAACTCCAGCTATAATGTTTTAATTACACATCTAATCAGCCGTGAGGAATCTATGTCAACATCACGCTGCCAGCCACATACGTCACCGCATCTGGACTGGAGAAGGAGAGGCTGTGTTTATCTGTGTCTGTAGAGGAAAGTATTCAGACCCCTTGACTTTTCCCACATTTTGTTACGTTACAGACAATTTCTAAAATGTATTACATTTTGCCTGGCCCCCCATCAATCTACACACAATACACCCAAAATGACAAAGCAAAAACAGTTTTTTAAATGTTTGCAAGCAAAAAGACAAAAATAACTGAAATATCAAATTTACATAAGTATTCAGACCCTTTACTCAGTACTTTGTTGAAGCACCTTTGGCAGCGATTACAGCCTCGAGTCTTGAGTATGACGCTACAAGCTTGGTACACCTGTATTTGGAGAGTTCCTCCATTCTTCTCAGCAGATCCTCTCAAGCTCTGTCAGGTTGGATGGGGAGCGTCGCCGCACAGCTATTTTCAGTTCTCTCCAGAGATGTTTAATCGGGTTCAAGTCCGGGCATTGGCTAGGCTACTCAAGGACATTCAGAAACTTGTCCCGAAGCCACTCCTACGTTGTCTTGGCTGTGTGCTTAGGGTCATTGTCCCGTTGGAAGGTGAATCTTTGCCCCAGTCTGAGGTCCTGAGCACTTTGGAGCAGGTTTTCATCAAGGATCTCTCTTTACTGTGCTCCATTCATCTTTCCCTGGATCCTGACTAGACTTTTACTGAGGAGTGGCTTCCGTCTGGCCACTTGACCATAAATGCGTAATTGGTGGAGAGCTGCAGAGATGGTTGTCCTTCTGGAAGGTTCTCCCATCTCCACAGGGGAACTCTGGAGCTCTGTCAGGGTGACCTGACCAAGGCCCTTCTCCCCTGATAGCTCAGTTTGCCTGGGCGGCCAGCTCTAGGAAGAGGTTCCAAACTTCTTTCATTTAAGAATGATGTAAAGCCACTGTGTTCTTGGGGACCTTCAATGCTGCATAAATGTTTTGGTACCCCTCCCCAGATCTGTGCCTCGACACAATCCTATCTCGGAGCTTTACGGACAATTCCTTTAACCTCATGGCTTGGTTTTTGCTCTGACATGTACTGTCAACTGTGGGACCTTATATAGACAGGTGTGTGCCTTTCCAAATCATGTCCAATCAATTGAATTTACCACATGTGGACTCCAATCAAGTTGTAGAAACATCTCAAGGATGATTAATGGAAACAGGATGCATCTGAGCTCAATTTTGAGTCTCATAGCAAAGGGTCTGAATACTTATTGAATAAGGTTCCTGTTTTTTATTTGTAATATATTTGCAAAAAAAATGTTTACAACTATTTTCGCTTTGTCAATCTACACACATTACCCCATAACGACAATGCAAAAACAGGTTTTTATATTTCACTGATATTTCATTTCTCTTAATGTATTTTTTAAATCAATTTCCCAACATTTAAAAAAACATGTTTTTGCTTTGTCATAATGGGGTATTGTGTGTAGATTGATGAGAAACACCCCCACTCATTTAACATATTTTAGAATAAGGCTGTAATGTAACAAAATGTGGAAAAAGTCAACGGGTCTGAATACTTTCCAAATGTACTGTATCCACACACACACACACACACACACACACACACACACACACACACACACACACACACACACACACACACACACACACACACACACACACACACACACACACACACACACACACACCTTTGGCCATGTACTCAGTGACGATGTAGATGGGTTCCTCAGACACCACGGCGTAGAGGGGCACCAGCTTGTCGTGTCTCAGCTTCTTCATGATCTGGGCCTCCTGGAGGAAGGCCTCGGGGGACATGGTGCCTGGCTTCAGGGTCTTAATGGCCACCTTGGTGGTGCCGTTCCACGTGCCTGAATAGAATTACAGAATTAGAATGAGCCAGGTCATACCGCTGCTTACTGAAGAAGCAAGACAATGGTGTAAAAACAGGAGTAAACAAATAGTAGTGTTCAGCACAGTACACATTCTGGCTCCATATTCCCTATACAGCCCGGTCAAAAGTAGTGCACTACATAGAGAATAGGGTGCCATTTGGGATGCAGCCCCCCCGACATAATACAGTATGGGTGTATTTGGGTACATGAACACATGTAGTTATGAGCTGTGGCTGGATGGACTTGTGTCTCACTGAAAGAGAAAGCTACTTCCTCCGGAGATAAAGATAAAAGGAGGAAGCATCTGAAGGAAGTGAAAGATTCCCTGGCCTGGGATAAAAATAGTGTAATATATTTCCTGTCTGTTCAGACCATCCAGATTGTGTGTGTGTGTGGGCGCGCATATTTGTTCTTTGTGTGTGTGTGCCCGGCTGTGTCTAAACAGTATTTGGTCTTACCCATCCAGACCTCTCCGAAGCATCCCTGGCCCAGTTTTAGCTCCAGGCGTAGGGACTCCCGGGGGATCTCCCAGGCATCCTTGGCCAGTCCCTGGGTCTGAGGCTTCACCGTGGGGCACACCGTGGTCAGCCGGTAGCACAGACCGTCTGCATGCTCTGCGTGGGGGGCACAAACAATCATGTAGGGATTCTTATGAATCCCAGCAATAAAGTACGAGGGAAACCCAGCGAAGCTTGAAAAGGGGAAATTTCACACAACACTTCAAGTTTGCCCGTCAAACATGCGATACGGCTGAATTTAGACATGCCTATAATAACAGAGCTAAATATGAATGAGAATCGGATGATTTAACACGACTGGGACTTCTTGCTTTTATAGTGCACCAGAGCAAGGTTTTCTTTGCCCCAAATGCCACCCTATTCCCTATATGGTGCAATGTTTTTTTTTATTTTTATGTAGGGAGCAGGGTGCCATTTGTGACGGAGACGTAAAGTGGGCTCTCCCAGAGAGTTTTAACCTTTCTCCTTCTGCTGAAAGGGAGGCATTTAGGGAAGGTCTTTATTAAATATTCAATCTGTGAGCCATTCATCTAGCTGGGGAAATCACAGGGTCAATTACAGGTAAGCCTGCTACTACAGAAGCACAGATGTGAGAGAGAGACCGCAGTGAATGAGTGTGGATTTATCATCAGAAACTGCACTTGGAGAAGGGGAGGAAGCTGTGGATAAGACAGTTACTGCGGAGCTACACTGGGGGGTGTTGGGAAAAACAGGTTGTAACTGCGACATTTTGCCAGCGGGAACAGAATGTGAGCCACTTTATCAAGTGTTCTCTTGCGTGAGCTACCCGTCAAACTCTTGAAAATAGAACCAGTGTCATTTTACGCTGAGCCGTGTTGCTTAGGCCCAGGTTTCATAGAAATGAATAGGAGCATCTCACGCTCAGCAAGGTTACGTTTCCAGTGTGGCAGGCCTGTTAAAGAGGGAGTTGGAGAAAGTGAGTGTTGGGAGAGATCGAGAGACCATACATAAAAGGAGGTAGAAGACATACCTGTGTAGTGTTTGACCAGTTTCTGCAGCGTGTCAAACTGGGCGCGCGTGGTGATGTAGTAACCCCCGTTGTCAAGTTTGCGGATCTTGTAGTGTTTCACATTGTCGCCTTTGGCATCGTCCCAGTCTCGTATGGACAGGGAGTAAGCACCTGGAGACAATGACCAGATTCTTCGTCCATCCAAGCAACAGTATTAAGACCTAGGCTTTATTCATGGAAATGTGAGTGTCACTGGCTATTTCTCAAATGACTCCATATTCCCCATTATAGTGCACGACTTTGTCTTAGGGTACCATATGACTTCAGGGCCAGTATTCACAAAGTGTCCTACTTGTGACTACTTGTCCATGTAGTCTTATTCAGCGTGATCTCAAAGGCTAAACTGATCCGTAAAATCAGCAGTCGTACTCTTGAGATGCTTGGAACATACCGGACCCCAGTCAACACAAAAGTAGTGCACTACATTGAGAAATGGCGTGTAACTAGAGACGCAGCCCATGCACGTTCGCACGTCAATCATCTTCACCTTTAGTAGTTTCACTCTCTCGCACCAGGAAGGTGCCTCGGTTGTTGCCTTGATTCAACAGAAGCCTCTCAGCATCTTTGCGTCCCATTTTACCAAAGTACCACCTGAGGAAGGACACAAATAGAACAAGTAGAGCCTTTGTAAAATGTTGCAGTACAGCAGTTTCCCAAATCTGTCCTTGAGAATCCCCAGCCGCTCAAAGTATTTGAAGAGCATTTTATGTGTTCCAGAACTAGCACACCATTCTATTTCTATGGAAGGACCAACATTTACAGCAAAACCAGCATATGTTACTATGAACTTTACTTGAATCACTACTAGCAGGGATCATTTCAGTGTTCGGAAAAGTCAAACTTCAAATACACAACGAGAGGGGGAAAAAAGCATTGACTCCATCAGTCAAGAGACCTCACAGACATGCATCAGGGTCAATCTAACAAAACGGGATAAGATTCAATTTCCTTGCTAAACGATCATCAACCTCTAGGCTCATTTGGAGATTGTGGCTGAAACCCCCTGTGGCCATATGTATGAAGTGCAGGGCTCTACAAAGTACATGTGCTCCTAAATTGAAAAAAATGTAGGAACACAAAGATAAGAAATGATTAAAAAAGTTGATAAATAAAAAAAGTAGTAAAGCACAATGCCTCAAATATTTAGTTACTGAGGGTAGACAAATGTTCAGCTGCCCCTTTAAGGGCGGCAGGTTGGCGTGGTAACAGGGCACTCGCATGGCATGCAGGCTCGCATGTCTGTGAGGTCTCTTCACTAGCAGTTGAGCAAGTTCAAACTAAAAACAACCTAGCGTGTGAACAAAACGACGTAGCCTAAATAGCCAAGAAACACAAGGACAACAAAGTCGCACTTCAGTAGTCTCCAATGCCTGTGCGCACTCACAGTGCAGACAGGCCCCAGACACTGTTGCTGCACGACGTGGGATAGCACCTGGCTCCACGAGGGGGCCTAAGCCCCCTCAGTTCAAACTTGTACCCCTCAGTTTTAGTTCAATGTCCCTACATAAAAACAGCAAAAATGATTGAGTGAAAAAAATATGCATCTCCGCTGTGTCAGCACAATGGACAGAGCATGCCACGGTGTGTGAAGGGGGGCTATGGAAAGCCACTGGGGCAGTTAGGTATGACTCCTTTGTGTTTTAATAAAAAACGGGGGGCCTTACCACAGAGATAAGGGTTTTGGGTTAAGTGACACGTCCTCACCATGGCCTGTCATATTTGACTTACATTTTACAAAAGGCAAGGGTCAAGTTTACCAGTCGGGCCATAGTGAGGACGTGGTGTTGGAGGCCGAACCGTCTCCTCCTCTTCCGTTGTTCTTATCGGGGAGGGGTAATCTGCCCTATGATGGGGTGTGAGGTTTTCATCCGACATTGACTGATACCGATAAATGTAAATGTAATGACCAAGCTCTTTTCTGGAGCCTGGAGAGGGTGTGCTCGGACCTTTTCCCTGGGCTTGGAGAGGGTGTGCTCGGACCTTTTCCCTGGGCTTGGAGAGGGTGTGCTCGGACCTGTTCCCTGGGCTTGGAGAGAAGATGACTGCACCGCAAAAGGTTCCTGGGTGTGGCACGGACGTTGTGTCACCGCTGGGGGTATGGAGACAACCCCAGTGTCCACTATGAATCGTTCAGGGGAGAATTCTCCCCTTACAAGCTTCAGCAAAGGCCCATGCAGGAAGTTTGTGGCCCCCGCATCACCAAGAGGTTAGAAGACAGTGTTTAGGGCCTGGGCAAAGTGTTAATTTACCTCAGGCCAACTGCTATGATGCTCCTTTATTTGGCGGGGGAATATGCATCATGTACCCAGTGGTCGTTTTATAAAGTGCCGTCCCGCCTTGCTGTCACATGTCCATTAGTTTGGGTAGTGTGGGCGCATTTAAGGGTCGGGTGGTGAGAAACACTAAATCATGCTGATTTCAGTTGAAGGGAAAATGAGGACTGCTAGGTCCTGACAATGTTTGAGGTTACTGCTTGTGTGTGAGGAACGTGTCTCGAGCATCAGTTTAAATGTCGAGACCAGAATAAAGGGAGGGGGGCGTGGCGGCGACGCGCTATAGGCACATCTCTCTCCACTATTGCACACGGACACTATCGCGTACTATTTCTTTCCTTGAGCCAATTGTTTGTCAATGTTGATCAATGCCTTGTGAAATAAACAATATCTTCATCAGTAAAGTTACTGCTAATCCCAACATATTCCCCCATTCATTTAGAATGTTTGATGTCTACTCATACCATTCTCCAAGTGGAAATGTTGTTTGGAGAGCTCACAAATTGCAAGTATTACTTGTGATAAAGACTTTTGGTTTATTTAATTGCATTTATCAGTTTACTGTACATTTCTTTGTTTGGATAGCATATATGTCTGATTTCTCTTTTAAGTGTGAATAGATATACCTGGCCTGTGCACCAAGAAAAGGTGTGGCTAAATGTACTTAAGTGCCCGTTTGGGGATGTTGTAGTTAGTTCACTTTTGGGTAACTCAAGGGGGGGCTGTATCTGAGCATGGCAGACCCAACCTGTGCTTTATTGGCGAAGATGGGTTTTGCCTGATGAGAGGCTTTTTCTTTTGAATCCTGACATTTAAGTCAGAACTTAAATATATATCACACACACGCAGTACGAGTCAAAAGTTTGGATACACCAATTCATTCAAGGGTTTCTTTATTTTTTAAACTATTTTCTACATTGTAGAATAATAGCGAAGACATCAAAACTACGAACTAACACAAGTGTTAAATCAAAACATACATTTGAGATTCTTCAAAGTAGCCACCCTTTGCCTTGATGACAGCTTTGCACACACTTGGCATTCTCACAACCAGCTTCATGAGGTAAACACCTGGAATGCATTTCAATTAACAGGTGTGTCTTGTTAAAAGTTAATTTGTGGAATTGCTTTCCTTCTTAATGCGTTTGAGCCAAACAGTTATGTTGTGACATGGTAGGGGTGGTATACAGAAGATAGCCCTATTTGGTAAAAGACCAAGTCCATATTATGGAAAGAACAGCTCAAATAAACAAAGGGAAACAACATGAAGGTGAGTTAATTTGTAAAATGTCAGGAACTTAAGGTTATTTCAAGTGCCAAACCATCAAGCGCTATGATGAAACTGGCTCTCATGAGGACCACCACAGGACAGGAAGTTGCATCTGCTGTAGAGGCTAAATTCAGTAACTGCACCTCAAATAAATGCTTCGCAGAGTTCAACTAACAGACATCTCAACCATCAACACTTCACATTGAGGAGACTGCATGAATCCGGCCTTCATGGTCAATTGTTACAAAGAAACCACTACAAAAGGACAAAAATAAAGAGACTTGCTTGGGCCAAGAAACCAGAGCAATGGACATTAGACCGGTAGAAATCTGCCCTTTGGTCTGATGAGCCCGAATTAGATTTTTGGTTCCAACCGCTGTCTTTGTGAGACGCAGACTAGGTGAACGGATGATCTCCGCATGTGTGGTTCCCACTGTGAAGCATGGAGGAGGTGGTGTGATGGTGCTTTGCTGATGACTGATTTTAGAATTCAAGGCACACTTAACCAGCATGGCTCCCACAGTATTCTGCAGCCATACGCCATCCCACCTGGTTTGTGCTTAGTGGGACTATCATTGGTTTTTCAACAACAGGACAATGACCCAAAGGGCTATTTGACCATGGAGAGTGATTGAGTGCTGCATCAGATGACATGGCCTCCACAATCACCCGACTTCAAACCAATTGAGATGGTTTGGGATGAGTTGGACTGCAGAGTGAAGGAAAAGCAGCAAACAAGTGCTCAGCATATGTGGAAACTGCTTCAAGACTGTTGAAAAAGCATTCCTCATGAAGCTGGTTGAGAGTACGCGTACAATCACATGTGTGATCATTGTTGTGTAGCCCCTGCAGTGTACGATCTCAAATATGTGATTGGAACAGTAGCAACAGAACACATGACGCAACAAACGCGTCTAAACAGCACTGTTGTCTGAACAGCATCTAAATATATTTTGTACTGATGGAAAACAAAAAGGTCTTAAATGCTTCATCATCCAAGCATCACACGGAACACATCCACAGCCAAACTCATTCTATAAACCGGTCTAAATAACAGGTTGCGCTGACAAAAAAAAAACGTAAGTTAGCAACCTAACTGCTAGACTAGTTTACAATGTACCACATCTCTGGTGAGCACAAGAGACTAATGTAATGTTGTTTAGAAAATAAATGCGTGTCAGCTAAGCTAACAGCAGCTAAATTCTTTATGATGGCTGCCATGTTTGTTTATATTGGACTATCTGAAAAATCCTTAATCCCAGAATGCCATTCACTATAAAACGCAAATAAACAAACTCAGATGGCTACACTCATTGCCTGAAAAATATCATCTTAGTTTAGCAACTTTTCAGCATTTAACAAATCGTCAATATACTTGTTGCAGTGTATACAAGAACCGAAGCACATGACTTGACAAGTCGTTACCATTTTTGACAAATCACAAAGCAAATACAATGTGTTCACCTCACAGACCTACTGCCTAGCCTAACCGTAGCGCAAAAGCTAAACAGGAATGAAAACATTTTACGGGGGTTTGTGGGAGAGTCCATGGGGTGTAGAAATGGGGCAAGGTATTGTGAGGAGATATGGTGCAGAAAATATTACTATGATTGGGGATATCAATAAATGGGTGGCAAACAAGGTAAGTTTATACTCCAAATAAAAATAAAACCCCTGGAAAGGGGGGTCTGGACTGGCAACCCTGAGGCACCAAAGTCTCAGACTTGCGACTTCAGTGCGTTCAAGACAACTGGGATGTCGGGGGGGGGGGTGAGATGTCACCAAACTCGGAATTCAAACTCAGAATTCAATGCAGAATGCGTTGTATGATGTCAACAAACATGGCGCAACACATAGCCAGTAAATAGCTTAGCATTTGCTCATTATAATCAGTGCAACATTCAAAAAAAGTATTTTACACACATCATGTGTGTCCATTACAATCTATGCAAGAATCGGAATGCATGATTTGTCACCAGTACATGAAACCGTGAATAAAACAGTAAATAGATTATGACACATACATACTAGGAGGTCGACCGATTAATTGGAATGGCCGATTAATTAGGGCCGATTTCAGGTTTTCATAACAATCGGAAATCGATTTTTTTTAAAGGATACATCTTTATTTAATCTTTATTTGACTAGGCAAGTCAGTTAAGAACACATTCTTATTTTCAATGACGGGCCTAGGAACGGTGGGTTACAAATAAATAAATAAAATTGGCCGATTAATCGGTATCGGCTTTTTTGGTCCTCCAATAAATCGGTATCGGCGTTGAAAAATCATAATCAGTCGACCTCACATACATACATACAGTGGGGCAAAAAAGTATTTAGTCAGTATTTAGGACAGAGGAGCCTCTTAAAGAAGAAGTTACAGGTCTGTGATAGACAGAAATCTTGCTTGTTTGTAGGTGACCAAATACTTATTTTCCACCATAATTTGCAAATAAATTCATTAAAAATCCTACAATGTGATTTTCTGGATTGTTTTTTTCTCATTTTGTCTGTCATAGTTGAAGTGTACCTATGCTGAAAATTACAGGCCTCTCATCTTTTTAAGTGGGAGAACTTGCACAATTGGTGGCTGACTAAATACTTTTTTGCCCCACTGTACATACATATGCTATGCTACAAAGTCAACCAAGGACAACACGATATACAGAAAATAAGCCACTTACTTTGATAGGAACACACACATGTCCAAAGTCCAATTTGTAAGGAAAAACAACCATGAAGGCCATGCAAATGCCAGACAGAAAATGTTTGTGCAAGGCCTGTTCTGACTAGTGATGCGCAATGTCTTCATACTTGATCTGGGGAAACACTAGGGAAGTGCTTGGTTCTAGTTGAAGAGAGAAGATTAGCCGGCTCAGTAAAGCCTCAAACATAAGTGATCCGCAACAGTGAAATGGGCTACTTCTTATGTGAATTAACGAGGCGGCAGAACACACCCCAATTAAAACAGCTTGAGAAAATAATTTGAAAATAATTTGAAATTGACAAGTTGAAACATAGCCTATAGATAATTAGCAGGCAGCGTGCCTTGGTTTGAGGGCAGCGCGGATAACTGTCCTGTTGTGTAACAATCACATTTTGGAACAGTGAGAGCATACTGACATCATGAGCAAAAAAACTAAACAAAAAAAACTCACGCAGGGGCGACGGTTAGAGATATTTGGAACTCACGCTTTAAAAAAGGTCAACACTTTTTTGGATACTACATGATTCCATGTGTGTTTTCATCATTTTGATGTCTTCACTATTATTCTACAATGCAGAAAATAGTAAAACAAATAAAGAAAAACCCTTGAATGAGTAGGTGTGTCCAAGCTTTTGACCGGGACTGTATATATATTTGCAAATATCACTGTCATCTTTGAAAACACCAGTGACCGTGTAAATAAATCCAACACTAATTTGCACCTCTACCTGACAAGCCTCCTGCTGAATCTTTGTCCTTGTGACTGCTAGAAGGCTCCTATTTTACTCTGAGACGGCGCAACGGATAGGTTGACGGCGAAATCTGTAGCATGTCACTTGACAAGCACTCAATGATCTAGGAATCTCTGCATTTGAACTTTGTTTATTATGGTATAGCGTGATGTTAGCAGAATTCAATATAATTCTAACACAAGAAACCCCCAAAAATGTAGCCCCTTCGCTGATTTCAACTGCCCCCTTAGTCACTTTATCCTGGCGCCAGATCTGACAGGATTTGTAGTTCTTTGAGTGTTTAGCTACCATATGTAGCTAGTTTTGATTCCAATTGACCCTTCACTAAGCCCCACCCCATAATTGTGGGCAACCAATCGCAGCGCTTCAACGGACACATTTTTAAGGCTGCCCCAGCACCTTTTGGTTGATTTAGCAACTTTCCTGTTTGTGTGTGTGCCCACTCTTGCATCACTATGGATAAGATCACCTGGACAGGTGGAACCTGATCTTAGATCAGCACTCCTACTCCCGAGACACTTGATACATATGGACCCAGGAGAACAGGAGAAGCTCTGAGATCTTCTAGTGACTGTGCCTCCAGCGAGAGCTGTGTGGTGTAATTGTCACGCTGCAGTTATTAGGCTAGCTCTATTTGCTGTTGTAGCCGTGGATAGTCTTAAAATAAGGTTATGAGTGACAAGGGTCTTACTCTTCAGCCTGGATCGAGTCAGCTGGTGCCACATAGTTACTGGGGATGTAACCCTTCTTCCCTGTGTTGATGGAGCGCGCCTCCCACCAGTCCCCTTCTCTGTAGGGGGGGACAGAGAGAGAGAGATAGATACAGACAGAGACAGATATAAAGAATCATCCAGATAGATATAGCACTACTATGCCTGTACAACGATAGTCTGGTTATGAAAGGGACTTGTATGCTTGTTTTATCTGTGTCTTGGCAGTGAGCTTGTACATGCTGTCTTTTATGCATGGATTCTATTGCTATATTATTAAGGCATGCAGCAAAGTATTCATTTGAATTTAACAAAGTCAACCAAGGCTACATTATAGAGCAGAAAGTTATATATGACCTAAGGCACCATCTATGTTAAAGGTTTTGTTAAATTAATCAAATGAAAGTTTTAAAAAACAAACAGGATCGGGGAGGGAGGGACAAATCTAACCCATTTAGGAAGAACACTGTACAGAACAGGTAGTGTTCTTAAAGATATTCTGTCATCGTTACACCACTACTCTACGGGAATAAGCCCCTGATCATGGTGAATGATGTTCTCAGAGGGAGAGTGCGTCCCAAATGGCATTCCATTCCCTATATAGTGCGCTACTTTTGACCAGGGCCCATGGGGACTCACGTGTTGTTGATGATCTGGAAGCGGTCCCCTTTTGTGAACGACAGGTCGTCTGAGGTTCTGGCTTCATAGTCGTACAAGGCCACAAAGAACGTAACCCCACCTGAATACAGACACAGAAAACATTAAATAAAACATTCAAGTTAAATGCACAAGTGAAATTCATGACAGTATGTCCATTTAAGAGGCTGAAATTGTTTTTGTTGACTAACTCGCAGAGATGGAGAACCAGTTAGAATAGAGCTACTAATAGCCTATTAAAAGATACAAAGACTTCCTATAAATACCTGCTGACCTTTGTGCCAAGATTGACAGAAACAATGTTGATGAATGTTCACAGTACCAAACTCTGCGGCAAAGCTGTGCAGGCCCATTGAAATGACAGGAGACCAAGGGACCAATGGAAGATGAGTCAGAGAATATAGACCTGTAGTGGCGGTTCTGTTTCCATAGTGGCCGTGACTGACTGGTGTCTGTGGTGTGAATGTTTGTGAGGGGAGAGTAGCATCTGTGTTCTCTAGCCTGCACACTCCCTAACGATTTTTCACTGTCGGTAATTCTACTCTATAGAAATTGCCAGTATATAGATTGGAAATAATGTCATGTTGGTCCGGAAACGGACCGGCCATAGTGCAGTTTGGGCGAATGCCAGATGGGTCGGTCTATCTTAAGCCCAGTGGGCTGGTCTTTGGTGTGTGATTTTTTAAAATCATTATGGCTAATGGGGGCCTCAAGAGAGAGAAATAAAAAAAATGGGGAGATATGTTAGAAATGCCCAGGCCGATTTCTGCTCCCGGTCCATCCCTGTGTAGGGCATACTAATGGCAGTGGGATGGGTACGGTTCTGACAGGGAGTCTAAATCAGTCGGGGAGCAGACTTAACGGTCCGGCAAGGTAGTTGTTTGCATAGCGTCTTAAAGGAAATGATTACGACAGCTCGGTGCAAAGCGAACATCGTTACAAGACATGAATAATAACATGGCACAGGTCAATCTCATCTCGCAGATACGTAATGTCAATAAATACACTGTAAACCATTCTGCTTACTGGGCAGAGAATAGACACGGCAGATTGTGTGGATAATAGGGCTGTGACCATTACAGTACCATGAAACAGAGCAGGCCAACTCTTTGGTCCTTTAAAAACCTACATACCTGCTGTATGTAAAAAAAAAAAATATATATATTAAAGTGTGCTATAGCTTTGGAAATAAATACATGTGACTCTGGATGACAACATCATGATGTTGGTTTCCAACATTAGGGCAGTTTTCCTAAAGAAGTTAAATCCCTTTGCGTTTCGTTTCCTTGCCACGATTCTAACAAGTATCGCGATACTGCCATCATCCTGGCCCTGGCGGATAAATATCTGTACGTTCGTCCCAAATGGCAGCCTATTACCTATATAGTGCCCTTAGGGCTCTGCTCAAAAGTAGTGCACTACATAGGGGCAGTGTTTCCCCAACTCCGGTCCTCAAGCACTCCCAACAGTACATATTTTTGTTGCGGCCCCAGACAAGCACACCTGCTTGAAATCAGGCGTTTTTGGGAAACACTGACATAGGATGTGTCCCAAATGGCACCCACTTCCCTATGACACCCCTCATGGGGAGCTCATATTCATCATACCCATTGCTGAACAACCAAGCTGCCAAAACCAATCCCATTATCTGGTCCAGGAACTAAATACCGTGCCCTGTAACTCTTCCCCCCCCCCCACACACACACACACACACACACACACACACACGAGCAGATAATCCAACAAAGAGGGGGATTACAAACCTAATCCCACCTAAACAGGAGAGCTCAATCTCATCTCACTGCTCTTTGGGACCTTATCAGATTGATTAGTCTCCCTGCCACCTTTGAAAATCAATCGTTGTTGATTTGTTTGTGAATGACACCTATGGACAACGTGATTGAAGGACATCTTAAGGCATCTGCGTGCTTATGAGCCGAAACAGTGGAACGGTATTGAGTTCCTGGGCCAGATGATGGGATTGGTTTTGGCAGCTTGGTTGTTCAGCAGTGGGTACGATGAATATGAGCTCCCCATGGGGGGTGTCATAGGATGTGTCCCAAACGGCACTTTGGTAGAGTTGGTGCATATATTATATGACGACATTGTGATGTTTTTGGTCATTTTTTAATTCAGTGAGGGTTTTTTGTCTGTTCAAGCACACAAATTCTTTCCTGGAGGCAAGCCGAAGTTTACGCCCCTTCATCAGTGATTGGTCAACAGTAGGGATTCTTCATTAAAGTCAAGAAGAACTCATTTTCATGCACATTTGTTCATTGAAAAATACTGCACCGAACAGCTTAGTTGGATGTAAAAGATCTCTTTGGCAAAAACATCAAAATTAATGACAGATTTCTTGAGTAATCTTGGAGTCATTCTGACTACTTTGAGGAAGTGTATACTGGCTATGGCATCTCAAAATGGACAAACAATATTATTGCTGCTTTTTTCTCGTTTTTCAAGCAAAGGTATGCCAGCATACTCATTCGAGTCGGCTAGCCGAGTTAAGCTAGTCGCCAGCCAAACTGAAGCATGCTGACGCCTTAAGAAGGAAATGGTGAGAGACCACTGGATTTGAATCATCTGAAATGCAATGGCAGGTGGACTTTGGAGTGACTCCAGATATTGGAGTTGTCAGATCAGCAGCTATTCTGTTGTGGGGAATAAGCATATGGGTCCTTGTGAAGGAACTATAGAAGAAGTTTCAAATGGCAAACTTTAGAGTACTTATATAGTATCGATGCGGTTAAGAGGACAATGGCACTAGAACAAAACAATGTAAATTTGCAGACATTTAGGCTATTGTTTATGTGTCTATTTCACACTATGTTGAGGTAAAAATCAGAGTATAATGCTTGTATGGATGTCAACCCCAATACAGATGTTGAACGTTTGCCAATCCAGAATCTCTTATCCCCCACCTTCTGCTTTATTGTAGTTACGATAGAAAGGCATACAGGTGCGTAAGGAAATCCACACTTGAAATCTACACGCCGACAAACGCATCGCACAAATCATCCATTGGATGTCAACGTGTGATTTGCGCAAACATTTTTATGTAGGCTTTGCTTGAAGATCTCAAGTTAGGATCGTGTGGATAATATAGGCAAGTCTCACCTGAGACTGCACCGGGGAACGTGCCGGGTAGAGCGCCGGAGAAGGAGGTGGAAGCCCCTCCGAAGGGGGTCATGATGGAGGAAGCTCCTCCGAAGGGGGTGATGGCGTGGGGGTTGAAACCTGCAGCGGGCCCCACGGAGGACGGCTGGTTCTGCTGCAGCTGGGTGGGGTCGGGCCCGTAGTGGCCCACGTGGGGACCGATGACATCTGAGACCGGAGCGTTATCCGGGCGGTACTTCATGGTAGGCCCCTTGTCCTCTTTACTCTTGATACAGCCCATGGTCAAGTCTGGAGAGAAACAAAGTTAAGTTTATATATAATAATAAATGCCATTTAGCAGACGCTTTTATCCAAAGCGACTTACAGTCATGTGTGCATACATTCTACGTATGGGTGGTCCCGGGGATCGAACCCACTACCCTGGCGTTACAAGCGCCATGCTCTACCAACTGAGCTACACAGGACCAACAAAGCTTAGTTTCAGGACAGAACTGAAACAAATCCACAGGACAGTACAGGCCTGAATATTCACTCCTGTGTCAATCACCGTTGGCATAGATGTGATAGTTTCCCCCCACCTCCCCCCATACAGTCTAAGCATACAAATGATTAAGAATTACAGCATACAGACTGGTTAGAAGGATTCCATTAATGAGACGTCGACTACCACTGTAGCCACAACCTAGAGAATTGTACGTCTATAAAAATGTAATTTGTAAAAATAATAATAATAAAAATTAATTGTCAAACTATATGATGTACTTTTATTATGGCTAAAGCCATGAGTACATGTGCTGTATATCTTGGACAAAAATCCTAAATCTGATCTGAAATTATTTGGTTGTAGAGAGTCACTCGCGGTCATAATCAAAAAACGTGACCTGGTTCAATCATACACATATAACATAACTAGTCTAGTGTATCCTATGCAAAGTACATACATCATGTTATACTGGTTGACTGTCTAAACATTTTACAAGTGGGTTTAGAGCTGTTGTGTTTATCTGTATGACTAGGAGAGAACGTGTTCATTATATGAATATCCAACTGACAGCAGATGAAAAGCCATGCTGTTGCAAATAGTAAGAATTCTGGGAAACGCATGTTTTACATTTGCCGCTTTTTTGTGTGGGTCAAACCTTTACAATAATGGATGCAACACAGTCACCAGCCATTTAAAAACAAATCACATTAGGTTATGTCCCAATTCTCCCAAAGTGTGCACTTGCACACTCCCCGTCATGGATTTAAAGGCATAGGATTGGTGCAAGGATTGGCAGGAGAGAGAGTTTCCACCTTGCCTCAACCCATGCAAGAAAGTGTGCAAGTAGACTACATACTTCGGGAGAAGGGTGAAGAATCGGCACACATGCCTTAAAATCACCAGCAACTCTTAGGTCAAACCATTGTCCCGAAAAAGCAACACTTTTATACTGACGTGTTCACCATCTCTGCATTGTTCTCATTCTTCCTTCTCAACAGAATTGGCCAGTGTTACCCCGAGGTATTCCCTTTGTGAAGAGAAGGCCACGTAAATATGCTCCAGTCAGGGGGATGTTTTGACTGATCTGGAAACAGCTGCCCTAGACTGAGAGGGTTACAGCCATGACTCTCAATCGTTTTCTTTACCAGGGGGGTGGGCTAGACTTCTACGAAATTGTGAACCTTCTTTGAAATCTCAAGCTCGGCTTGCAAACTACAAATGGCTGTCAAGGGAACTAGGGGCCGGCAAACAAGGTGTGATGAATTCATAACTTTGGAGGAGAACTTCGATTTACACTTGAGCTGACAAAAAAAAAAAAAGTTTGAACCGACCACCTGAGGGACCTGTCAGTTAGCAACGTCCCGGAGACTTATGCGGACACATTTTCCCCAAAATGTCCTGCTCATTACCTCCTGACCACAGCACTATTTAAACGGAGCCTCCTGGAAAACCTGGGAATTTTGGGGAAAGTTAACAGAATCTTGCATCCCTATGACTGCGAAACACTGGTCTTAGTCGACAGAGACAGAGAAAAGGGGGATGGCAGAAGTTCACTGAGTTTTTCAGCTGCCGAGCTGCCAAGTAAAACAACAAAAATGGGGGCAAACCGCAAGAGGACTTCACAAGAAATCAGGGCATTTTGCTCAAAAAAAAATTGTACACGGAATACATTTCATGCTATGGTTCGAATGGCGTGTTGATAGATCTCTATAAAACTGATTTAAGAGTGGTCAGTCGTAGGTAATAGGCCTACATTAAGTCAAAATGAGATTTTAAAAGAAATGAAAAGGAAGATACGGTTCATATAAATCTAATCTCAGATGTTCAGATCAGAGGCCAAGACATTCTTGTCAGCCACATGAATATGGATCCAGCCCTCACTTTAAGGGAGTCTAACCCACTCTCCCCTTTCACTCGAGATGGTATGCTGGTCTCCTTGGAGGGTAAGAGAGGTTGGGTTGGTTGACTGTGGGGTTTGAAGTTCACCATCAGAATGAAGTGGCCCAGAGACTTAGGGTCAGCGCTTAACTTGCCACACCATAAAAGCACAGTTCCAGGCCTACATCCTGGTCATATAGCTGCAGCCTGCCCAGCTTTTACGACATCTCAATAAAACAAACCATCTGTTCTAGGATTTATTTGTCTCTCAACAAAACACAGTTAACCATTCGCCAACTCTGCCCTTACGTCACATTTGGTCATATAGTCATACACTGAGTATACAAAACATTAAGAACACCTGCTCTTTCCATGACATAGACTGAGCAGGTGAAAGCTATGATCCCTTGAGGTCACTTGTTAAACCTCCTTTCAAAAATCAGTGTAGATGAAGGGGAGGAGATGGCTTAAAAATCCTTAATGAACCTTTAAGACAATTGAGACATGGATGGCGTACGTGTGCCATTCAGAGTGTGACCGGGGAAGACAAAACATTTAACTGCCTTTGAACGGGGTATGGTTGTAGGCACCAGGCGCACCGGTTTGTATCAAGAACTGCAACACTGCTGGGTTTTTCACACTCAACAGTTTCCCGTGTGCATCAACAATAGTCCACCACCCAAAACATCATCCAGCCAACTTGACACAATTGTGGGAAGCATTGGAGTCAACATGGGCCAGCATCTCTGTGGAACTCTTTGGACACCATGTAGAGTCCATGCCCTGGCTAATTGAAGCTGTTCAGAGGGCACAACTCAATATTAGGAAAGTAATATACTCAGTGTATAATGACCTCCGTCTCTCCGAGGAAACGGACTGGATTGGTTTCGGGCTGGCAGTGACACAGATATGTAAAGTTGGAGAGGCAGTGTATATTCAGCAGCACCCGACTATGTGTGTGTACACACACACACACACACACACACACACACACACACACACACACACACACGTTCCTCTGGTGCATTTATATAAACAGATAGCAGAGGAGGGAAACATGATCTTATGATCCAAGCATTCACACCAGTGCCGTTTTAAAAGCCCCTTCACTAACCCGCCATGGCCTAAGCATAACACTTATCCTATCCTAAGTAAATGGGGGGACTGAAGCAGGTTCATATTGCCATGAATAGGCCAAGTACAGTATTACAAGTGATTGTTTTTCATCTCGTGTCATTCTTTCACCCACACACTAATCCCTATAGCCCTGCCTCTTACACAAATGCCGATAGGCAAAGCAAAACTCCATTGCATGGCAAAGCGGGAGGGAGAGACATTTGCTATGAATGTAGAGATAAAATGACATTAGTATTTGTGTGTGTATCAGAGAGACAGGCTGGGAATGGGACATTGTGCCAAATCCTCTCACATGGGTGACTGTCAGCACAGAGAAGAGCCAGCTGAGAAAAGCCACACAGAGAGCGAGCGAGAGGAGCCAGAGAACGAGCGGAGCCAGAGAGCGAGAGCAGAAGCCAGAGAACGAGAGGAGCCAGAGAGCGAGAGCATGAAGCCAGAGAGCGAGAGCATGAAGCCAGAGAGCGAGAGCATGGAGCCAGAGAGCGAGAGAGAAGCCAGAGAACGAGCGGAGCCAGAGAGCGAGAGAGAAGCCAGAGAACGAGCATGAAGCCAGAGAGCGAGAGAGAAGCCAGAGAACGAGAGCATGGAGCCAGAGAGCGAGAGAGAAGCCAGAGAGCGAGAGAGAGGAGCCAGAGCAAGAGCATGAAGCCAGAGAGCGAGAGAGGAGCCAGAGAACGAGCGGAGCCAGAGAGCGAGAGAGCGCAGCCAGAGAGCGAGAGAGAAGCCAGAGAACGAGCGGAGCCAGAGAGCGAGAGCATGAAGCCAGAGAGCGAGAGAGAAGCCAGAGAACGAGCGGAGCCAGAGAGCGAGAGCATGAAGCCAGAGAGCGAGAGAGAAGCCAGAGAACGAGCGGAGCCAGAGAGCGAGAGCATGAAGCCAGAGCGAGAGAGCAAAGCCAGAGAACGAGCAAAGGAGCAGAGAGCAGAGAGAGAGCAAAGCCAGAGCGAGAGAGCAAAGCCAGAGAACGAGCGGAGCCAGAGAGCGAGAGCGTGAAGCCAGAGCGCGAGAGAGGAGCCAGAGCAAGAGCGTGAAGCCAGAGCGCGAGAGAGGAGCCAGAGCAAGAGCGTGAAGCCAGAGCGCGAGAGAGAAGCCAGAGCACGAGAGCGTGCAAAGCCAGAGAGCGAGAGAGCGCAGCCAGAGAGAGCGAGCGCAGCCAGAGAGCGAGAGAGCGCAGCCAGAGAGCGAGAGAGCGCAGCCAGAGCGAGAGAGCGCAGCCAGAGCGAGAGAGCGCAGCCAGAGCGAGAGAGCAAAGCCAGAGCGAGAGAGCAAAGCCAGAGCGAGAGAGCAAAGCCAGAGCGAGAGAGCAAAGCCAGAGCGAGAGAGCAAAGCCAGAGCGAGAGAGCAAAGCCAGAGCGAGAGAGCAAAGCCAGAGCGAGAGACGGTGGAAATGCACACCATAGGTGTTGTCTTGTCTTATTAGGGAGAAACTCAGACTTCTCAGGAGTTGTTTCATTACAGTCATTACAGTCCGTTAGATGATGCTGAAATAGAAGTGTCCTTTCAAAACTAGGTCAAAGTTTGTGCATAGTTCCGTCTGTCTAAATCAAAAGCATTTGTGATTTGAGACAGCGAATACCACGCTGTCTCAGGAATCAAAAGACAGCTAAAGACAGCAAATACCACGCTATGTAGCAGGCGGAGGAAAAACCTACACATTTTGTCCTCAAAAGTATAGACCTGCTTTGCATAGGGATCTTGTGGCACTGACTTTACCCTAGTATATTTGGAATGCTATAGCTGGTGTAGGGACCCCTATACGCTGAACTTGGGGTCCGTTTTTCATTTCCCCCCACTAAGGATTGGGGAGGGGACGCTGATCCTAGATCTGTAGAGCTGCACAGTATGCCCTTCATACATTCCAGAGGGACCCGAAGTTACACCTCCACCTGAGGCTCCTTGACCTCTGATCCTTGACCTCCACACCCCTGGTGTGCTCACTTTACCTAGGGCTCAGGCCTCACAGAACACATAAGATTAAAGGGCCCAAGTGGGACCCTTCAGTGTGATCCCAAAGGTCAGCCCAGATTGGTGGGTCAGGGCTGGAGAGGTGGTAACATAGCTAGGGGCTATTATTTAAAGCTGTATAGATTTAAATCAGTTGGTAGTCTGCACTGTGTTATTCAGGTCACTTTACTCCAGTTATCTTTGGCTGCATACCAATAAAGATTCTAGTCACGCAATGAAAGTTTCAATTGTAGAGGATTAAAAATAAATTGCCACCCCAAATCCACATCAAAACAGAGGAGAATACGCTTCCATAGTCAGTTTACACAAAGGGATTTGATGTGCTTTCTCTAAATCTCAGAATCTGAATATTTCTGTAGAGAATGTCAAACAGTATCAAAAACTGCATTCAATCAGAATGAGATGTCTTCTCTTATTCTGCTGAACATGGCAAAACTGAACTATAGTAAATGGTTCTGTGTATTGTATCCTACACCCTGGCCCATTCCTCTCCTGACTGAGTTGGAGAGAACTGGGAATTCCACAGAAAGGCCCTGGGCTGAAACAGCCTGGAGAGTGGAATTCTGGCTCTGGGGTGACGTTTTCCCTAGGTACAGATCTAGGATCAGCTCCCCCTCCCCAAATCATAACCTTAACCATAGTGGGGAAAACTGACCCAAGATCAGCATATAGGCAACTTCACCCTACTCTGGAGTCTGCATCAGACTTCCACTCGACAAGTTGATCACATTGGGGTGAATCCTAACTTCCAACTCCTCGTGGAACTGTCAAGAGAGCAGAAACAGACTGGCACCCCGGCTTGAGCTCATAGCGAAGAGGGACATCGATCCCCCTGTACTGAAATGGAGGGAGTGCTGGGATGATCAGTGAGAAATGAACAGATCCCTCTGGCCCGGATGTCCTTCCGCCGGGCCTTTGTGTTCCAGACCACCTGCTGTAACTTTCACGGAGAGGAATGCAGGCAGGCAGAAACACGCACACACACACACAAAAAAAAACGCAAACACATATGATAGCCTACACACCAGCGCACTTGCACACACACATGTGCACGCTACGGAAACTCATCGATGAATACACACACACACACTCAGTACAGCCAACAGACCTCTATTTGCTCCTCCTACGAGGGAGATAGACATGGAGACAAGGAGTGGGAAAGAAAACAGGCTACAACTGGTTAGCTGATGGATATCAGTCAACCCTGTGGTTCTGGAACTGCTGAGACATGGTTTTTGTTACCAAACAGGGTAACTTAGACATAAAACTGATGCCCGACATAAATGAAAGCTGCAGGTGAAATAACATGCAGACACGGCTAAATATCAGTTATTAACAGACATTGATTGGCACATTGTTACGCAAGGAGAACTATTCCTACGGTTTGATGCTGGGAGTTTCCACAGCAACTAGGGGTCTGTGAGTAAGCCCCACCCGACGTGGACAGCTGTTAGCAACTGACACCAAGACTGTAGACAGGGAAGGCTTTACCGTGCTTAAAACTGCCAACAGATGCCATTGGAGGAAGACGAAGTAAGGGTTACATTGCCCATGGGAAGGTGCAGTTGTACAATATCAAAGAGTATATGCCTATTGGTACTGTAGCTTCAATAAATATTAAAAGGAAGGAAGTTGAAACATCACTTTGCTTTGATACCATAGTCTATCAGCATGAATACAGAATTAGGCCTAATGTAGTCTCTCACAAGTGTGGCATGTGAGACTAGGCCTTACATGAATTTTAAAGCAAGAAGCAGTATAAAATGTTGCTGTGATGATTAAGGACGTGTTACTCTGTTCAAACACCACCTAGCCTACTGTTGGCAAGACATCTCTCCACCTCTGGAGCTGTACCAGGCTGCCAGCCTCACAGAATACCTGGCTACGCGTCTGCCAACACATGGGTTAGCTGAAGCTTACTCATAGCCTTGTCTCAGGTTCGACAGTAGACACAGGACTCATTCTATAAGGCTGGCCCTGGAGGACAACCTAAAGGCAGGAGTTCACACGAGTGTGCAGGAGCTATTTTAGTAGCGGGAGGTGACCACAGTAAGTCAGAGAGTGGCGGTTTAAACTATCAACGCCTACTTCTCACTCAGGGGTTGCCCTGAGTGCCAATGTGTGATGTGGTAACTTCAGTGACCTCACCATTACTAAGCATTCCTTCACACACTGTGTGCACTCTGTCACACCAATGTACACAACTGTGGTACTGCAGTAGGGCTAATAAGATTAAGCTATATCCTGTGCTACATACTTCAAAAATAGTCTCCCTGGTGTGAGTTCACTCAATTTCAATGGTTCCACACTTGAAAATTATCTCTCTGTTATACTTAGACAAAACAGACAGACACTACCACGGAATCACCAAGGACAAGGGTCATATCTTTCAGTGTACACAGTAGCAAAACATAGTGGAACGAAAATGATGGCATCTTTTATTGAAGTTCTGGTAGTCCCTCTCAATTTCAGTCCGTTCCCCCTCCCCCACTGGTGCCTAGTACATACGGCCCAGCTCTGCCATTGCCCAACTTTTACCAACAGCTCACAGAAGGTCTTCCACATACTCTTCAATATACCGTATCTGTCCCAGATCCAAGTGAGATTCTGGCTTCAAGGCACAGGCGTAGGGCATGAATTGTCCACATTCCCACTGACTGTCTAGAGCCCTCAAACTCAACTCTGGACCTAGAAATCAGTTCCACTGCGTTTTTTCAATTGTTCCCCTCTAAATCAGAGACTGATTTAGACCTGGGACACCAGGTGGGTGCAATTATTTATCAGGTAGAACAGAAAAACAGCAGGCTCCGGACCTCATAGGGTAAGAGTTGAATACCCCTGGTCTAGAGAATGAGAGCCAGCCATGCATCTCCAGTCATGACCTACTGTAAGAGAGAGACGTTCTCATTCTTCAATCACAGTGGCTTGGAATTTTTCTTAAGGCATATGTTATTATTGTGAGGTTACACTCCTGTTTCTTCATAGCCTAAATACCTGGTCATTTCTATACCATAACATTAAGTGCAACCGATATCACATAGAGCAACACAAGTACCAACTCCAGTGAATACTAGTGGACATTAAGCTGACAAACAGGCTAATGTTGGTACAAAACATGACCCCACTCGGCTTAATGCATCCAAGATCAGCCATGGTTGGTTCATCGCTTTCTTTGTACATATTCCTTTTGTCCAGTGTGATGGCGTTGTCTGTAATCCGCCCCAACAGGTCCACAGATGACAATCGCCGTCACACTGCCCTATCCCATCTGGACAAAAGGAATACCAATATAAGCATGCCTTTCATTGACTACAACTCAGCATTCAACACCATAGTACCCTCCAAGCTCATCATTAAGCTGGAGGTCCTTGGTCCCAAACCTGCCCTGCGCAATTGAGTCCTGAACTTTGACGGGCCGCCACCCCAAGGTGGTGAAGGTAGGAAACAATATCTCCACTTCGCTGACCCTCAACACCCGGACCCCACAAGGGTGCTTGCTCAGCCCCCTCCTGTACTCCCTGTTCACCCACGACTGTTTGACCATGCACGCCTCCAATGCAATCATCAAGTTTGCAGACGACACAACAGTAGTGGGCTTGATTACCAACAACGGCGAGACAGCCTACAGGGAGGTGGTAAGGGCACTTGGAGTGTGGTGTCAGGAAAACAACCTCTCACTCAACATAAAAAAAGGAGATGATTGTGGACTTCAGGAAACAGCAGAGGGAGCACCCCCACTATCCACATCAAAGGGACAACAGTGGACAAGGTGGAAAGTTAAGTTCCTAGGCGTACACATCACAGACAAACTGAAAGGGTCCACCCACACAGACATTTCTTCAACCTCAGGAGGATGAAGAAATGTGGCTTGTCACCTAAAACCCTCACAAACTTTTACAGGTGCACAATCGAGAGCATCCTGTCGGGCTGTATCGTAGCCTGGTACGGCAACTGCACCGCCCTCAACCGCAAGGCTCTCCAGAGGGTGGTGCGGTCTGCACAACGCATCACCGGGGGCAAACTACCGGCACAGTAAAAAAGTTGATGTAAAAATTACAGTGTTGACTTATATTAACCCAGGATTAATATTTGCAACATTATGAGGAGTCAATGAACTCATGTCGGAATTAAATCGGAGTGTAAAATTATGCAGTCATTGCAGTGTAAATTCAACTCAATTCAGTGGAATGAAAATGTGACACTACCTGTAGAGTAACTTTAACACTATGTAGACTGGGAACAAATGTTGTTTTCTAAAACAGTGTTGAATTCAACTCTATCAAAGTTAAACTAACAATTATTTTTACTGTGTGCCCTCTATGACACCTAGAGCACCCGATGTCACAGGAAGTCCAAAAAGATCATCAAGGACATCAACCACCTGAGCCACTGCCTGTTCACACCGCTACCATCCAGAAGGCGAGGTCAGTACAGGTACATCAAAGCTGGGACCGAGAGACTGAAAAACAGCTTCTATCTCAAGGCCATCGGACTGCTAAACAGCCATCACTAACTCAGAGGCTGCTGCCTACACTGGCCACTTTAATAAATGGATCACTAGTCACTTTATACAATGCCACTCAAAATAATGTCACTTTAATAATGTTTACATATCTTACATTACTCATATCACATGAAAATACTGTATTTTATACCATCTGTTGCACCTTGTCTATGCCACTCAGCCATCGCGCATCTATATATTTATATGTACATTTTCTCATTCATCCCTTTAGATGTGTGTATTAGGTTGTTGACGGGGAATTGTTAAGATTACTTGTTAGATATTACTGCACTGTTGGAACTAGAAGCACAAGCATTTCGCTACACTCGCATTAACATCTGCTAGCCATGTGTATGTGACAAATAAAATGTGATTTGATTTATGTTCTAGCCTAGGGGGTCACACTTGGGGCTTGTCTAGGTTGAATCCCGAGGCCAACCGTAGACATTACAATGCTTAAAGGCCTTGGAACTTTTAGACACAGTGGTTTAGTCCCAGCAACACTAGTCAGTCCGTAGTTCTCTCCTATTAACTGACACCACTCCAAAACATGGGATGTGTAAGTGTTATTATTAACAAACTCAAGCATATGCCTCAGATATTTTTTAACGTGGTGTGGAGTTGGTAAGTTTTTACGAGGTTGGTACTCTAGCCCCTTCTACCAAAATAACCTATGCATTCGGGGACTACTACTGTAGGCCTATAAGTAAATATCATTTGAGGTCATTTATTTTACGCTCAGTACTGGCAATCATGGGCTACGTGTAGCCTGCAGATGCACATTCTTCAGCTAACCACAATCACATTCCATAACACACAGTTAAGTTGCTTTATCTCAATTAACTAGTAGCGACTATCGGGAATATGATGTGTTACAATTGACCAAGGCCATGTGGTGAGAGTCCAGACAATGCTAGTGTTGCTACTTCAGCTAGCTGTTCCATGTGTTCCGTATTGGAACAGCCGTCTTGCGTTACCGGACACTACCATCCAGCAAACTGGACTAGCTTGATTGTCCAACAAGAAACAATTGTTTGTCAGTGTTTGAGAAATGAATTATTTCACTTAACATCTTACATATAACGTCTTATATATAAGACGTTAAATACAATGCTGTCTTTGGGGACGTTAAAGCCGTAACCTAAATGTAAAACTTCAATTAGTCTACAGGCTCACAATCAGAGAGAGTGAACTACAGTAGGTCTATGTTGGTCTCAAAACATATTTGAACTCAACACTTTATACGAATTGAATGGATCTTTAATAATAGGCTATATTTACCGCAATTCTTCGGGTCAGAACAAATATATGCAGACAATGCTCTGGAAAATCGATCCTACCAGAGGACTGGTGGGGCCCATCATTGGGCTATTGGATTGTCAACTTGTTTTTCTCATTTAAAAAAATCTTACCTTTTAGAAATTAACGATGTTGTGTCGTTTGTATTTCCAATGTATTTCTGGGTTCGACGAAAAATCAGCTAGTATTCCAACATGGAAATCACAGTCGCCCCCATCCCGCCTCCCTCCAACACAGGTCTTTCTCAATCGTTTTTGTGTTCGGTGAATGAAATAACAATGAAGTTAAATCAAAGCAAAACGAAGGATGAAGAAATTAAACGATTAGAGGGGTTGACACAGACAGAACGCCTTAATGAATAAAACCCCAGCTGAATGTATCCAGCGACATGACAAAATAAGTCACCAAAAGTAGGCTAACCCAGTTCCTGTAGATGCACTTCCTACCTCTAAACTTGCATCAACCCCCACTACAACATGGCCGACGCGATTCCAGTAAATGACGCCGCAGTTGGAGATATCAATCCTGCAGACCGGTGTCGAGATCGTTAGACGATCATCACAGACAAAAGTGACTATAGCAACAAAACAAAAAAAATCTATAAACAAAACATTGAAATGTTGAAGTAATTTTGTGAACCAAAAATGCGTCTGTATGCCGTGTGTGTGGCTTTAAAGGGATTTGTGTATTAAAGAAGAATATAATTATCTCTCCAAAACGGGTCTTCTATCGCCATCTACTGGCAGTATCGCCTAATATCGGGTTACTGTATTAGTGGTCGAGTGTGGGAGTGGTTACATCTTTTGCTACAGGGGCCAAGGGCCAATCTTCTCAAAATCCACCGGGCGCCCCACTGACTCTTCTTGTCTGCTGCTGTTGAGGCACTGAGGCCTAATACATCATTTAATTAAATCCAAGTATTAGTATTTAGTATTTTATTAAGATCCCTATTAGCTGCAGCCAAGGCAGCCACTAGTCTTCCTGGGATCCAAACAGGAACAAAACAACACATCACAACAAAATATAATCTACATCATCAATAAAACAATACATCACAACAGACATTGTGCACGATACATATTTACACTGCTAAACCAGTACACATTTACAAGATAAAATGTACAATACTACAAAAATATAATACTAAAATATAAGAAATGTGCTCACTGATGAAGTCTTTGAAGTCCAGCTTTCTAGCTAACTGACTCTCAATGGACAGCAAGGCAAGACTGCAAAGCCTGTCCTGGGACATAATGGACCTCACATCGTTTTTTATCAGTTGTAGCTTACTGAAAGCTCTCTCACCACCAGCGACAGTCAAAGGCAGTGTGCAAAATACACGTAAAGCAATCCACACTTCTCCAAAAACGCTTTGCAGCTGCATCTTACAAATTGCATTCAGGAGACCAAGTTAGGGGGGAAGGTGGCAGCATGTACAGTGTTCAGGTGTCTTACTTAATTTTTAAACTCAGGAGTAAGATCGCTGGAATACTTCATCAGTGGTTGGCACACAAAAGGGACTTTATCCTCACTAATCTGCCCCACTTTCAGAACAGCAGAAGATTATTCTACAATTTTTACAGTGGTGTGGAACCTAGTGTCCAAGTCACTTATGATGTTGGCCATAGCAGTAAAAAAAACACTGTGTTCCGATACACCTTTGCTGCACTGTCCTGAGCTGTCTCCTCTTGAGAGGTCTCATCATGGATTCTCTTCCCTTTCCTCTTTTGGCTGTGTTCCTTGCTAAATAGAGGTACAACATCCATTTGTGTAGCAATCAGTGTTGCCTTAGACAGGAGAGACTCCCATCAATCTCTAAGAGCCTGCATATCTTATTTTAAGGCTCTGATATTGCCTGCCTTTGTCTCAAGTTATATTTTTCCTGACTGGAGAATTACATTCCTGACCTCAATGCATTGCAGTACCTGCAATTATGTCAACTGACATGTCATTCAACACAATGCTGCTCACCTCCTTCTTCAGTTGGGAGTAGGGCTGGTTCAGGGGTATGGGGATGGGGAGACAGGGCTGGTTCAGGGGTATGGGGATGGGGAGACAGGGCTGGTTCGTGGGTATGGGGATGGGGAGACAGGGCTGGTTCAGGGGGATGGGGAGACAGGGCTGGTTCAGGGGTATGGGGATGGGGAGACAGGGCTGGTTCAGGGGTATGGGGATGGGGAGACAGGGCTGGTTCAGGGGTATGGGGATGGGGAGACAGGGCTGGTTCGTGGGTATGGGGATGGGGAGACAGGGCTGGTTCAGGGGGATGGGGAGACAGGGCTGGTTCAGGGATATGGGGATGGGGAGACAGGGCTGGTTCAGGGGTATGGGGATGGGGAGACAGGGCTGGTTCAGGGGTATGGGGATGGGGAGACAGGGCTGGTTCAGGGGTATGGGGATGGGGAGACAGGGCTGGTTCAGGGGTATGGGGATGGGGAGACAGGGCTGGTTCGTGGGTATGGGGATGGGGAGACAGGGCTGGTTCAGGGGAATGGGGAGACAGTGCTGGTTCAGGGATATGGGGATGGGGAGACAGGGCTGGTTCAGGGGTATGGGGATGGGGAGACAGGGCTGGTTCAGGGGTATGGGGATGGGGAGACAGGGCTGGTTCAGGGATATGGGGATGGGGAGACATGGCTGGTTCAGGGGGATGGGGAGACAGGGCTGGTTCGGGGGTATGGGGATGGGGAGACAGGGCTGGTTCAGGGGGATGGGGAGACAGGGCTGGTTCAGGGGTATGGAGATGGGGAGACAGGGCTGGTTCAGTGGTATGGGGATGGGGAGACAGGGCAGGTTCAGGGATATGGGGATGGGGAGACAAGGCTGGTTCAGGGGTATGGGGATGGGGAGACAGGGCTGGTTCAGGGGTATGGGGATGGGGAGACAGGGCTGGTTCAGGGATATGGGGATGGGGAGACAGGGCTGGTTCAGGGGGATGGGGAGACAGGGCTGGTTCAGGGGTATGGGGATGGGGAGACAGGGCTGGTTCAGGGATATGGGGATGGGGAGACAGGGCTGGTTCAGGGGGATGGGGAGACAGAGCAGGTTCAGGGGTATGGGGATGGGGAGACAGGGCTGGTTCAGGGGTATGGGGATGGGGAATGGGGAAACAGGGCTGGTTCAGGGGTATGGGGATGGGGAGACAGGGCTGGTTCAGGGGTATGGGGATGGGGAGACAGGGCTGGTTCAGGGGTATGGGGATGGGGAGACAGGGCTGGTTCAGGGGTATGGGGATGGGGAGACAGGGCTGGTTCAGGGGTATGGGGATGGGGAGACAGGGCTGGTTCAGGGATAGGGGGATGGGGAGACAGGGCTGGTTCAGGGGTATGGGGATGGGGAGACAGGGCTTGTTCAGGGGGATGGGGAGACAGGGCTGGTTCAGGGAAATGGGGATGGGGAGACAGGGCTGGTTCGTGGGTATGGGGATGGGGAGACAGGGCTGGTTCAGGGATATGGGGATGGGGAGACAGGGCTGGTTCAGGGATATGGGGATGGGGAGACAGGGCTGGTTCAGGGATATGGGGATGGGGAGACAGGGCTGGTTCAGGGATATGGGGATGGGGAGACAGGGCTGGTTCAGGGATATGGGGATGGGGAGACAGGGCTGGTTCAGGGGGGGATGGGGATGGGGAGACAGGGCTGGTTCAGGGGTATGGGGATGGGGAGACAGGGCTTGTTCAGGGGGATGGGGAGACAGGGCTGGTTCAGGGGTATGGGGATGGGGAGACAGGGCTGGTTCAGGGATATGGGGATGGGGAGACAGGGCTGGTTCAGGGGTAGGGGGATGGGGAGACAGGGCTGGTTCAGGGATATGGGGATGGGGAGACAGGGCTGGTTCAGGGGTAGGGGGATGGGGAGACAGGGCTGGTTCAGGGGTAGGGGGATGGGGAGACAGGGCTGCTGAGCCTGAAGCTGCATCTGTTGGAACTGGCACCAGACGGGGCAGGGACAACTGATTCAGCCTCCAGTATTTATGCTGCAGTAGTTTATGTGTCGGGGGCTAGGGTCAGTTTGTTATATCTGGAGTATTTCTTCCTGTCTTATCCGGTGTCCTGTGTGAATTTAAGTATGCTCTCTCTAATTCTCTCTTTCTTTCTCTCTCTCAGAGGACCTGAGCCCTAGGACCATGCCTCAGGACTACCTGGTATGATGACTCCTTGTTGTCCCCAGTCCACCTGGCCGTGCTGCTGCTCCAGTTTCAACTGTTCTGCTTGCGGCTATGGAACCCTGACCTGTTCACTGTGATTACTATTATTTGACCATGCTGGTCATTTATGAATATTTGAAAATATTGCCCATGTTCTGTTATAATCTCCATCTGGCACAGCCAGAAGAGGACTGGCCACCCCTCATAGCCTGGTTCCTCTCTGGGTTTCTTCCTAGGTTTTGGCCTTTCTAGGGAGGTTTTCCTAGCCACTGTGCTTCCACACCTGCATTGCTTGCCATTTGTGGTTTTAGGCTGGGTTTCTGTACAGCACTTTGATATATCAGCTTATGTCAGAAGGGCTATATAAATACATTTGATTTGATTTAGCATGAATAGCTTGCTAAAAGTTTGCCTGCATTGATTAAATGTTTCCTAAAAGAGGAACGAAATGTAAACACTCAGAATTTTCTATGAAGATATTAAGTAACTAATGTTAGGGTAGACAAATTAGCCTATTTTACTAGGACTAAACTAACAGGTTAATTTCCACCACTCACGACTACACCCACCTTCCGTTGTGAAAAGTGGGTGACATACTGTCGCCCTTTTATTTCTCCTGTCTTTCTTTTCGTTTTTGAAAGCCAGATTTTTCTTTAGGAAGCTGAGACATGATGCTCCACCGGCACTCTTCGCTCGCAATTCACTGCTAGCAAGTATAGTTCGCGCCTGGTTTGGGGGCAAGACCGAACCATTTCATGTAAATAGACGAGGGTTGGGCAATACATAAGCTCTCTGGATGAAACCGTTAGTTTTATTAGTACATTGTAAATAAAATATTATGTTAATGATGATAGGTTAATAATTTATTCCTGAAAAAATGTACCTAATGTTCTAATCATTTTTGTCAGTCACAGGCCCTTTGAATCGTCAGAACTCCCCCTCCCCCCATACAAACGCACCTGACACCAAGCAGTTAAGTCTCCTCAACTTGCTCAATTGCCATATTATTTATTGCAAGATTTAGATGAGGTTTAGGGTTTAGAGAATGATTTGTCCCAAATACAATGTATTTTGTTTTTAATATATTGTAGCGACCCGCACAGACAGCTGTGTGTTATGTGTTAGGCTAGGAGGTGGTTGTGTTGTACTGACCAGTACCCGGTGTTCGCGGGGTCCGACATGTCAATCAACCTGCTATCTGCCAATCACGGGAATGCCTGGAATGTTCTGATGCCGGGCATCCTGGTGGTTGGCGGAGTGGCGTGGAGGGGGGTTGGGCAGGGGGGTGGAGCATTGGAAGTTAAGACCAGGTTCAGCCTTTGTTCTCTCTCTCTTACGTCTGGGCTTCACAAGAGAAGGTCACGATTGGCTTGTGGGTTATCTGTCATCTATTTGGCGTGTGCTACGGCCCAAACAGTAGCCTGTGTAAAGTTGGTTTAATAAACCGTCAATTCGCAAACTCAAGCCTCTGTCTGGACAATTGTTCATTTATGATCTAGTCAGGTCATTACAATATTTATTCTAAAACTTATTCTAAAACTGACTGCAGCTCTTTGTTAAGAGTTGCAGTGATTTTACTTGCTGTGGTAACTGACATGTATAATGTTGAATCATCAGAGTACATAGACACACAGGCTATACTCAGGGCTAGTGGTAGATCATTAGTAAAAAATAAAACAGTAAAGGACCAAGACAGCTGCCCTGAGATATAGCGCACTCTACTTGGTTTACATTAGAGAGGCTTCTATTAAATGCCATTTTTAAATGTGTGAACATCAGACTTCAAAAGTAGCAGACTCTTTGGTAACACTTTAAATTACAAGGGCATACTCATGTACACTGAGTGTACAAAACATTAGGAACACCTTCCGAGTATTGAGTTGCACCCCCCTTTTGCCCTCAGAACAGCCTCTTTTTGTTGGGGTATGGACTCTATATGGTGTCGAAAGCATTCCATAGGGATGCTGGACCATGTTGACTCCAATGCTTCACACAGTTGTGTCAAGTTTGCTGGATGTCGTTTGGGTGGTGGACCATTCTTGATATCTTGACATTCTTCAATGTCTGCTTTTTAAAATTTTGACATCTACCAATAGGTGGCCTTCTTTGCGAGGCATTTGCAAACCAACCTGTTCGTTGTAGTTTAATCTGTGTTTGAAATTCACTACTTGACTGATGAACCTTACAGATAATGTGTGGGATACAGAGATGAGGTAGTCATTCAAAAATCATGTTAAACACTATTATTGCTAACAGAGTGAGTCCATGCAAATTATTATGTGACTTTGTTTTACTGATGAACTTTTTTAGGCTTGTGCCATAACAAAGGGGTTGAATACTTATTATTTAAAAAAAAGTATGTTTTTATGTTACAATGTTGGACATTTATGGGTCGTTCCACAAATAGAGTATATTTCACATCCCTTTGATATTTTAAACCCCTAAGGTTCGATGTCTGAACCCCTGTGGAAATCTAATTAGCATAATATAAAAATCCCCATAAAAATCTGTCAGTTTAAGCTAGAACAATATTTTTTTTGTTGCATCAACCCGCTGCATCCAACTATGAGTAGCTGCGGCCCAATATGACAACCGGAGTATGGGCGAGTGGGTGTGTTGAAAGGAGTGGGTGTATGGAAAGCGAATCAGCTAATTGGGCAGATTTGTTGACAGTTATTAAGATTGTTTTGTGTGGCTGATTGGGCTGTACAACTAGTGGATAAGCCGGTGCACCGGTGTTATATCGACTTGCCTGTGGACCCGAGGTGCTCCCTCCTGGGCAGCTGCACGGCCGTGTTGCCGGCAGTAACTAATGTGGCCATTTTTTATTTCGAGTAGGATAGCAGCCTACACAATAAATAACTAATATTGATAACCATATAGATTACATACAGTCTACTATATTGATACATACAGTCAGTCTACTCAATGGGGAGGCCATGAACGGAAACAACACTGAGACACAGTGCCCATCGCTCCCACTTGCCAAGGACTGCTGTCCGGCAACACGTGGGAAGTAGATACCTGGACAATATAAAATGCATACAATACATTAAGCAACAGTACACCCATCAGCAATACACTCTTAGAAAAAAGGGTTCCAAAATGGTTCTTCGGCTGTCCAACCCTTTTTGGCTCCAGGTAGAACTCTTTTTGGTTCCAGGTAAAACACTTATTGGTTCCACATAGAACCCTCTGTGGAAAGGGTTCTTTCTACATGGAACCCAAAAGGGTTATACCCAGAACCAAATAGGGTTCTTCTAAGGGTTCTCCTATGGGGATAGCCAAATAATCATTTTAGGTTCTAAAAGTGTACTTTTAATAAAAAAATAAACAATATTCAGTTTGTTTATTTACAAAAATGTGTGTTAAACTAACTCAAACTAAGTCAAACTCATCCTCTGGCTTAAACTGAATTTCAAACGTAAGAGAAAAAAAACGACTCAATCAAAACCTTCTAACCTATAGCACAGCGCTTTCGACACACCCACTCCTTTCCACATACACGCTACTTTACCTTTCAACACACCCACTCGCACATACTTTGATCGCCATTTCAGGATGCAGCTACCCCCTTCTCACCGCATCCGTTTATGTCGCACTTCTGAATCTGCAGAGAAAGGTGAGAGCTAGAGTGGTGTTTGTCAGACCATGAGACATCCCAAAAAGCATTATTCTCACAAAATCGTCTGTAGCATCAGAAATGGTGTGACCCCTCTATGGAAATATGAGACTTTCACGAACACTTGATTCACTCTGCCCTTTTGCTCTAGAATGCCCACAGGCTCATTTGAATGTCCCCCGGTACCAGTTGAAAAAAAAAAATGTTTCCTGATCATCTTATACAGTGGGGCAAAAAAGTATTTAGTCAGCCACCAATTGTGCAAGTTCTCCCACTTAAAAGATGATGAGAGGCCTGTAATTTTCATCATAGATACACTTCAACTATGACAGACAAAATGAGAAAAGAAGATTTTTAATTAATTAATTTTTTCTCATTTTGTCTGTCATAGTTGAAGTGTACCTATGATGAAAATTACAGGCCTCTCTCATCTTTTTAAGTGGGAGAACTTGCACAATTGGTGGCTGACTAAATACTTTTTTTGCCCCACTGTATGTCTTTATGTATGACTTTTTTGGGGGACGATCTGTTGTTCCATGTAGTGAATCTGTTATTCAACGCATTTGTATGGGCTAATAGCAGCAAGAAAATACATTTTTATATATTGTTTTGATACTTCAATGGGTCTTAAAATTCAAATAAAATAGCAAAATTATCATTGGTATTACCTTCTTAAAACAATTCCATATACCTTAGTAGACCCTAAATATGATGGAACACCATCTAAATACCATGGCTTCCTACTCCAGTGCTCCCTCTACCGAGCCCCAACCAGAGCTCCAAGGTTGCTTCATTTATTTCTCTGCTGAATGGGCAGGCGTTGGAGTAGACTACGGCCGTCTGGGAGAGAGGAGGAGCTGGATTCAGAGGGGGTTCATGGCTCTGTTCAGAGGTATCTTTGATCATCCACTGGAGGGCAGAGAGAGGGGTGAGCACCTATTCCAACTACGGCAGGATGACCAGACCACTGCAGAGTATGCGCTCACCTTCCGGACTGTAGCAGCATCCAACTGATGGAATGAGCCAGCGCTCCATACTCTATTCAGACTGCTTGAGGAGGTCCAGACGGAACTGGCATGTCGAGATGACAACCGTGATGGCCATCCATCTGGATAACCTACTTCGGGAGCGTCGGTACCCTCATCGCTTCTCTCCCTCCCTCAGTGACCCCTCTGTATCAGAGCCTGAACCCATGGAGGTAGGGGTCACACGCCTCCCCACGGCTGAACGACGTAGACAGAGACAACTGGGGCTCTGTCCCTATTGTGGTCAAGGAGGGCTTCAGCAGTGTCCAGTACGTCCCAACGTGGGATCCACGAGAGCAGGTCATGTGATCTTCCACCTCCTGGGACAGGTGTGAGTATCCCATCATTTTCTTGCAAACCCTTTTTAGTGTCGATCACACTTGCTGGCTGTCCATTATGTATTGTTTCTACAATGCTAGGCGATTCTGGTGCAGCAGGGAACTTTTTTGACCAGACCCTTGCCTCTCTTAAAATCAACTCATACCCACTCTCCGGTCCAAGCCCTTGATAATCGACCAGTAGGCTCTGGAACAATTACACACATTACCACACCACACCCCTCACCATGGAGTCCATTCATCAGTAGAATATTCTCTCCATCACTAGTGCACCAGCTCACAAGATCCTCCTCAGCCTCCCATGGCTCCAACGCCATAACCCCATCATCTCATGGTCGAGGATAAGAATCATGGACAGGTCACCTGAATGCCAGATGATCTGCTTTCTAGTTCCCTTGAGTCATATCCCCTGTGGTCTGGGAAGTAGATGTGGACGTTCGCCAAGCTCTGGAGAGGGAACCGGCTCCCACTACCTGTCGTCCTGAGCGCATTTATGTTCCCACGGATAAGGGAGCAGCTGTTCACCTGGGAACACACAGCTGTCATCGCTGGACATCATGGGATCACCCGTGCAATTAAATCTCTCCTAGAAGTATTGGTGGCCCACCTTGCCGCAGAATGTTATTCGTTACGTCAACTCCTGTTCGGTGTGTGCCCAGACTAAGCACCCCCCCCACCACCACCTGGCACACTCCAGCAGAGAAGCTCCTTCCCGTGCCTCAGTGTCCCTGGTCTCATCTGTCCATTGACTTTGTTACCGATCTCCCCTCTGACTGTTTCACCACCACCCTGGTGGTTGTAAACAGATTTTCAAAATAATGTATTCCTCTCTCTGGTCTCCCCACAGCTCTCCATGTTGCTAAGGCACTGTTCTAGCAGATCTTCCGACACTGTGGCCTTCCGGAGGACATCGGCTTTGACTGGGGGCCCCCAATTCACATCACGGGTATGGAGGGCTTTCATGGAGAAACTGGAGTCACGGTCAGCCTCATTTCCGGGTACTGGCGTCAGTCCAACGGGCAGGTAGAGAGAATGAACCAGGAGCTGGGGAGGTTCCCGAGGAGTCACTGATATGTACGGCAGGGGTTGTGTGCCTGATTCCTTCCCTGGGCAGAATATTCCCAGAATTCATCACGTCACTCCTCCACTGGGCTTCCAGTGTGTCCTGGGTTATCAGCCGGCCCTGGCTCTGTGGACTCTGAGCCAGACCGAAGCCTCTGCAGTGGACAAATGTTTTCGGTGCGCAGGGGAGGTTTAGAGTGAAGCTCATGTGAGGCTCCAGCATTCCGTTCGTCATCAGAAGGAGCAGGCGGATCACCACCGCAGTGAGGCGCCCGTGTTCCATCCTGGTGATCACGTCTGTCTCTTTACCAGGAACCTCCCACTTCGCCTGCCCTGCAAGAAGCTGAGCCCACGGTTTGTAGGGCCATTCAAGGTTCTCCAGAGGGTCAATGAGGTGATGTATAGGTTACAGCTTCCTAGTGACTACCGTATTGTCCTTTTTGTCTCCCTTCTCAGGCCGGTGGTCCCCTGGCTGATGCCATCCACTACGACCGCCCTCCTCCCCCCGGACATCAGGTCCCGCCTATGCCGTAAGATCCCTACTGGACTCCCGACGTTGTGGGGGTCGGCTTGAGTACCTGGTGGACTGGGAGGGGTACGGCCCAGAGGAGCGGTGTTGGGTTCCGGTGGAGGACATTCTGGATTCCAAAGTCATCTGTGATTTCCATCATCGCTGCCGGCCATCTCCTCATCCTTGGGGCCTTCCCTCTACACTCCCATGGGTTCATTCCACAGGCAGTATAGACTGTTTCATGCCTGTACGCTACTCGCGTTTCTTGTACTGTTCCATTTATTAAACTCACCACCTGCACTTGCTTCCCGAATCCCAGCGTCCACGTTACAAAATAGTCGGTAAATGTCCCCCGTCATGTTTGTCCGACTTCTAGGAAGTTTTTTTTTTACCCATTTAACCCAAACGTTTCTTCAAGTTTTCACCATTATTGTAAAGCCCTGGTTATGTTCTTGCTATGACAAAGTCCTTTCTGAAGATTATTATTGAACGTCATTAGTGTTTCATTTACATCTGTCCCTCAGTTGAAGGTCAGTCCTGTTACATGACATTAACTCTTGTTTCATCTCAAAGTCTACGCCTTTAAATCATAGGGAATGAGGTTTTTAAGTGTCTGTCCTATATCTAGGAAATACGGTGTATTCAATTGTATGGGTTGCCTTCAGATGATTCCTGTGACACTTGTGGGGGATCGTAGAGAAATGCCACTGTGTTCATGAGTCCCCCCTTTCCATAGTGGTCATAAATGTTTGTACGCTTCAGACGTTTTCGTGAGAAGACCTTTATTTTTGGCGGGGGATATGGTCTGACAAACTCCGCTCTAGCTCTACCACCTTTCACCGCAGATGCGGAAGGTCGACATAGGAGGATGTGGTGGATTTGTATTTATTTTCTTAAAGCTGTGACTGACGCACGGATGTGTCAGTACTCTTAAGGATTTTAATAAGATGAAACTATTCCTTTACATATTTTGTTCAAAGGAACGCATAACAGTCAAATCAGTGTAAAAGCAGGTGAGCTGATACTAGAACACGTCAACCCTGTTACCATAGCAGGGTTTGGGTCAATTCGAACAATGGGAGTCATTTCAGAACAAACTAATTCCAATTCATTAACTGCAAAAATTTCGTATTTTCAGTGAATTAAAAAAAAAAAAACATTTATTTAGCCAGGGCATGATGCTCTTTTGCAGATTAGCCCTGCATGAACACGTCAAAAAACAATTCCACCATATCTATAGACAGTGTGTACAAAACATTAAGAACACCTTCCTAATATTGTGATCAGCCTCAATTTGTCAGGACTCTACAAGGTGTTGAAAGCGTTCTTCTCCATTCTTCCCATAGTTGTGTTAAGTTGGCTGGATGTCCTTTGGGTGGTTGACCATTCTTGATACACAAGGGAAACTGTTGGGTGTGAAAAATCGAGCGGCATTGCAGTTGTGGACACAAACCGGTCCACCTATTCACCCTCTGAATGGCAAACACACACAATCCATGTCTCAATTGTCTCAAGGTTTAAAAATCCTCCTTTCACCTGTCTACTAAATCCTTCTTTAACCCGCCCCCCCCCCCCCCACTAGGCTAGAAATGTTTTAACAATTAAAAATGTTTGTGAAGCTTGCAATTAATTGCCCCTCTCTGTTGCACACAGCAAAGTTCCATTCTCCCTTGTCACAAGGGGATTTATAGCTGGTTTAAGAGGAAAACACTGTTATGGTCCTGCTACTTTACCCTGCTACCCTGCTACTTTAATGACCTTTTATTCGCTATAGTCATTTTTTAAATTTCACCTCTTGAGATGTGAAAACATGTTTTTTTATGAACATGAACAGAGTGTTCAAATTAGGTGAAACAATGAATACATTTTTTCTTACCAAGTTACACAATAAAAAATGTACTCTGTCCGTGGAACGACCAGTATGGCAATGAACAATTAATTGCAATAATGCTTTAAAATTGCTCCGAAATGTCTTCATCATTGGTGTTTTTGCTTTGGCTTTAATCGAATCATTTTCATCATTGATGCGTGTTCTGTTTGGATATTTTGATTAAAACAGATCAAGCTACTATATTCTATCAGTGAAAGATGTATTGAGGCTTTATTTAGTAATTTCAAGAATGGAAGATCAAGTTACATTTCTTAATCAAAATCTAATTAAATCTCCCTGCTGTAAGAAACTCATTACACACACACACACACACACACACACACACACACACACACACACACACACACACACACACACACACACACACACACACACACACACACACACACACACACACACACACACACACACACACACACACACACACACACACACACACACACACACACACACACACACACACACACACACAGACAACACACTAGTGAGATACATATTTGCCCACTGCATTATAAAATATTGCACCTGTTAACCCTGTATAATTAAGACACTAGTATTGTCAACAGAAGTGGTTATTATTATTATTACAGTGAGTCAGATATGCCTTTTTAGTAAACCTTGTTTATCACTCAATACGATAAGAGGTGCCCTATTGCCTGGTTTAAATGATCCTACTCCTGGATGTGGGTCGTATAGTCATTAACAGATTGAGATTTAGCAGAAATACTGTTTGTGTATCTACTCAGGCAAACAGTGGACATGGTGATCAAGGGGGGTATTGTGCAGGTCCATTGATGAGTTCCGTGACTCATATAAACTCCTTCTGTCCTTTGTGTATAGTGTGATATTGGCTACAGATGTTATGAAGGCTGTATAAACTCTGATCCTATCAGAAAGCACGAGTAAATCTGGTTCGCTCTGTGAAAATGTATGAGTCAGTTACACGTCAAATAATGCCTGGAAAGAGCTGAGCAGGGGGTTCCGTACCAAATAGCACCCTATTCCCTACATTGTACTACTGGTCAAAAGTAGTCCACTATGAAAGGAATAGGTGATATTTGTGACACACCCTTGATATCTTTTCGTGAGGGGTTTGTCCTTGTATAACCCCAATACTATATTTGTTCTAAACAAAAGAAAGAACATTTATTCAAACTCATCTGAGTTTTCTAGATTGTGGTCAGGCCTTGTCCTCTTAATAACAGTTGACTTCATGTTTTTGGTAGCAGTAAAAGCTTATGGTTACAACAGCCAGCTGCAACCTCAATTAGCCCTCTCAGCTGGGAATGGCTCTAATGTTCATTAGCTTCACTTAACGATTTGTGGATATTCCAAACAAACAAACATTTACATTTACATTTCAGTCATTTAGCAGACACTCTATCCAGAGTGACTTACAGTAAACCTTTGTCAACAAAGTGAGAACGGGTTGGTTTCAGAGTGGCCACATATTATGACAGGAAGTAGCCAAAGCACTTTGTGTAAACCCTTAATGGCATGACTCAGAAATGATGGGATATAAATAACCTCATCAATCTTCCTGACAGGCATTCACATCCTTTTTTTATCCCTGCACTTCTGAAATGATGATGGGTTATTGATTGTGTTCTTGTTATTAGATTCCACCCCTCCTAAAATTGGATGATATTTCTGGGAATTATATCTTTCTGATAAAAAAAAGGTATTCAGCTGCCAGGTGATCAGAAACGTTATCTTTAGTATTTGTTTATGATCTATTTTTTTGTGACTTGTGTTTATGTTGTACATGCCTCATATAGCATTTGAATCTGTCATGTGTGAATGTTGCATATATATCTTTATCTACATTTCCTTCTGGGAACAATAAAGTGATTATATTATATTTAACTGCAGTATATTTATGTTCCCTTCATGTGGTTCAAAATTGTCTACATACATTGAATTAGCATGGGTAATTATGTTTAATTGTTAACATTGTATTCATAGGGCAAACTGTCTAGAATAGCTAATAGACATGAAAATAATATCTACTGAAAATGTATAGTCTGTCTATAATATCCACAGTATTTAAAGGTCCAATGCAGCCCTTTAATTTCAAAAAATCACTATCAAATCATTTCTGGGTAACAATGAAGTACCTTACTGTGATCGTTTTCATTAAAATGGTCAAAAAAAAGAAACAACAATAGCTTCTTTGCAAAAAGCAGTTTCTCAAGCAAGAATTTTGCAAGGACTGTCTGGGAGTGGAGTGGGGAGGGGGAAACTGAAATCTAGCTGTTGACAGAGAGGTTTGGAACTATTTTTCTTAGTTGTCTATTAGGCTAACTAATTTACTGCCTGGTGATGTCAGTCTGAAATTTCAGGCAGTCTTTTCAAACGGTTTTTACACTAAAAGGGCTTTATCATTATTTTCACAGTATTATGGGAATATATATAAAACACGGAAAAATCACGTGTTTGACTGCATTGGGCCTTTATAGTTGGCAAACTTCATGACCGACCTTTCTCATTATGACGCACTAACTCCACATCACCACTTGGGAGCGGTGCTCGCTCAGCGGTGCTTGGAGCGGCCACTTTATGTAAGCGACGTTTTTCTGAGCAACTTTTCGTTTCATCCCTGGAATGAAAAATACAAAAAGTACACGAGTATCTGCAAGCGGTACTTAAATGTTCGTCACAATACGTCAGAGTGAGGGTCTGAATCATTCACTAAAGATTCCACACATGATCCTGACATGGGCGTGAAATAGACAGACAGGCAATGGTCAATCATGAATGATGATAACATGCGGAACTTTGGGATTTTGTATAAAACAAAGTATGTTGCTTCTCCATGATCATTTCCACTGATTGCTATTTCTCATCATAACATTTCATTCAGCACCTATAGATAATATTGAAAAACTGGATACAACATTTGATATCATTTTCAATAGAATATTATTTCTGAATCTGTGTAGAAGATCCCTATTACAACAATGTACATGTTGTATTTTTTAGACATCTTGTGGGATCTTTCTTTTATAAACAAATAAATGCTAAAAATCCAAATATTCTCATATGGTAAATAAACGTCATTTAAAAAAAAAACTTTATTTAACTAGGCAAGTCAGTTGCGAACAAATTCTTATTTACAATTACGGCCTACCCCGGCCAAACCCCAACCCGGACGACGCTGGGCCAATTGTGCGACGCCCTATGGTACACCCAATCACGGCCGGTTGTGATACAGCCTGAAATTGAACCAGGGTCTGTAGTGACGCCTCTAGCACTGAGATGCAGTACCTTAGACCACTGCGCCACTCGGGAGCACCGCTGCGCCACTCGTTCGAGCGTGTGCACAACAGAGAAAAGCCTATGTCTAGGTGTATAATGCGATGAAGGCACGGAGGCTATATCAAGTTTTAAAACATTTAGAATAACATTAAATAGAGAGTGAGAATGTACATATTGTTTTCCTGTTTCAAAACAACTTTTCGTGTGCAACAAGCACCCCAAGCCTTCACATTTTCTTGTTAAAACGCGCCCATTCAACCATTGCTAGTTCCAGGGTTGCCTCGTTTCAGCACCTGAGTACTGGACATCTCCCGCTCTGTTGCCTACCTATCATGGGCCAATGGAGATGCACGCCCTTGACCTGGATCATTTTCACCATATATGGCTATAATTGAAGGGTGGATCAGGTTGGTTTTAAGTTTGACGGGGGCGATTTGATTTTAGTCATTTGATTGAGGTATTGAAATGAACCACGCACATTGACCTCACTTGGCATACCGCCCATCTATGTCACGCTGACAAATATTAGCATTCATTCATTGTCCCACAATTACGTGATTGAACTAAACATGCATATGCACTTTATGACTCCGGCCATCTCATTGACGGGAAAGGAAAAGTACTACATTATTACATTCGGAGAGGATGGGGGCGATGACGTAGATAGTACCCCCTAACGTGACTAGTGAAAAAGGCATGCCATTCGATTCAAGAATAAAAAAGCCGAGGGAAGCAAGTCTTCAGAACAAAAAGTTTCCTCTGTGAAGACAAATGTTTGGCCTCTTTCTCCCGGGGTTGTGTGCATACAGAGATCCGAGAATCGCGTTTTATGTGTGACCGCACGGAGGGTTGGACAAATTGAAGGAGCAACAGGAGGCGGCAGAGACGCTTTCCAGAAGAAGCAAGGGGAGAGAGAGAGGGAAGGAGAGAAAGGGAGAGAGAGAGAGACTATCTCACTCTCCCAGTCGTAGTTGCAACCGGATCGCATACAGCGTCTATTTCGACACTGGAATAGGTACGTGATGCTTTCCGAACTTTTACGCACACAAATCGAGAATACAGCAACAGGCTTGGGTACTTTAGAATGTTTGGAGGTAATGTTTAACACTTTAGAATGTTTGGGTCAACACATTTTAGGTACTTTGAGGCACTGTTGAATAGATGGGGAGTTTTTGATCATTTTTTGTAAGCTTATTACATTATTCTGCAAAATTGAAGAATAACCTATTCATTCTTAAAATATGCATTAATTTAGTTTTTCCTCAGTCTGACTGTGGAAATGTTAGATAGCTTTCGCACATTTAACGTTGTGATATTTTTCCCCCCACAGCAGGACAATGTCTAGTAAAGCGACTTTAGCCTTACTCATCTATGGAATCATAATGCACTACAGTGTCTACTGCTCACCTCTCGGGCTTAACTATCCTAACCTTAGGTAGGTACCTGTTCACCCCTCCTTCAACTGAGCATCTCTGCATGTAAAGGATTTGTAAACTGAACATTGGCAAACGCATCGTTTCTGCTGCTGAGCGCCTGGGACGAACACAGCAGTTTGTTTATCAGTTATACCTGCAACCACATAGGTATATAGACCTATGCCATTTAATGCTACACACATTTTTTTTCGTTAAATCAATGTGTGTATAATTTTTATTTCGTTTATAGCTAAATTAATACGCAATATTTTTTACATTTTCAGAGTATCTTATTAATTTGGGTATAAAATTAATGCAATAGCCTACATTGGAAGATACTGGTAAATGTGTTTTATTTTCAGTGTCAATATGTCGCAATGTTTTGTTATGAGGGGCTTTAGAGCACTTGGAATCATATCACTGGAACAGGGCATATTAGCAGCTATTGGTAGATCAAGCGTCTGATACAGAACTGTAGCTCTGCGTGCAGACGCGTCCCATGGGAATGACAGAGAGGCGTAATTTTCTGAGGAATGAGGCAAACGAAGGAGCCACTAATTCACAGAATACCAAAATCGATTTATTGTGATTCTCTTAACTAAGAAGTCATAATCTGCATCATTTTATTTTAGAACGACAACTCTACATTTTCTTTTTGAGATCAGGTCATGATGTTATTTCATTCACAATGGCAAATATTTTAAATTAAACGTTTTTCTCTTCCTATTTCCGATGGGGTGGGGTTTGGTTGCCTTTTAAGGGCTATAGCCCATGTTTCGACTAAATTTGTTCTGTAAAGTGATGTAGCCAAATTAGAATTGGCCGATAGCAATTACAATTATTTGGAATTTAAGCAGATACATGTTGGCTATTGTATCAAACATGTATATATAAAATATATAGGCTACAATCTAAAAAATACATTACTCATTTATTTCAGTGTTTATTTTCAGAATTGGTTTGGTCATGATAATGCATGATCATAAAGCATATAATATTCAAATGCATTTCCGATTTCAGACTTGAAAATGAGGTTTATGACGAGGATGGGAATTCGTTACCGGCCTTGGCTTTTGACAGCGATCAAATTGCTATAAGAAGTCCCCCGTCTGTGGCTGACGATTTGTACACTTTATACTACCCACCGGAGAAAAGGTGACTATCATTATCACTATTCTCAACCGATTGTTTGTAATGTTGTTGACGTCCTTGCTAGACATTTCATTATTTGGGCTCGTATTTCTGTTCTTCTATGTTATATGTTGTGTGTTAGTAAATGTACTGTACTGTCAATAATCACATTTTGTTGTAGAACCTTTTTTTTGGGGGGGTGGTCGGTGGTACTGTTACCCTGGTATTCCAACGAAACTGATCGGAAAGCTTTTGTGGTATAATGTAGTAGAAAGTCGGCTATTTACTGAGCAAATTTAATCAAAACGAAACACCTTTAATCTGAACTGGCCATTTCAAAGTCATAAAAGTAACTATTCACTATTTAAGCTCACATTTTGGAAAACAGCTCATATGACGAGTTGGATTTGGTATAGGCTACATTAATGTTGCCACTTAACGCTGGGTGTGTGTTGAGTGTGGTCATTTATTGTTTGGCGTTTTATCATCCCAGAACGGAAAGGCATGCAGACGGAATGTTTAATAAAGCCTACAGGAAAGCGCTGGGTCAGTTATCAGCAAGAAAATATCTCCATTCTCTGATGGCAAAGCGTGTAGGGTAAGGACATCTTCTTGGTTGTCGTCTCTTATTTTGTGATCTAAGTTCTTTTTTTGGTGTTCGTTTTTCTTTTAACTCTGATATTCATTCTGTTTCGTTTAATTTTCCCGTGTGTCTATGTGTGTGGTCTTCCCACCTGAATTTGACGCCTTGACGCGCAGAGTAGGTTGACTTGATAAAATCTTCAAGAGTGCAAATCCGGGTGCGGCATTAGATCGAATCGGTGAATCTCAGTGCTGATATTGTCTCTTTAAGGAGCAAAGCACACGATACACGTGGCTGAATACATTTACTTTTCATTATGAATAATTAATGTGGTGGATTAGTCCCAAGGGTTGAAGATAAATATAGGCTTCAATTATTCACTACAATATCCTCAACCAGCCAGCCTAACCATGATGATATCGAAATAAAAATATATTTCGGAGGGTTGATTTAAAAGCGTAAATCTAAATCAGAACTGTGCAGCGCATCCTATGGGCTACAGTCCTCCGAGGCAGGGTATACGTCTCTTAACATAGAGAACTCTTCTACTCTTCCCCTTTCTAGTGGAGGGAGCACCATGGAAGACGACACAGAGCCTCTGTCAAAGCGACATTCGGATGGGATCTTCACAGATAGCTACAGCCGCTACCGAAAGCAAATGGCAGTCAAGAAATACCTGGCGGCAGTCCTTGGGAAAAGGTATAGACAGAGATATAGAAACAAAGGACGCCGGCTAGCGTATTTGTAGCGTTGCTAACCCAAACTACCCAAACTACCATGTGTGTACAGCCCAGATCAAGTCATTTTGAGATAACTGAACAATCAATCAGTGGATCGCTCTTGTGTTCTTTAAACATGTATTTATGTATGAAGTAAAGCCATTAAAATGAATATTTTGATAATAATATTGTTTTTCTTTTGTACTTTAGCACTTGAGAACGCACAGATCTACTTTATGGACCAATCTTTTTGTTCAACCTAAATATAGCCTATATTTATTTATTTTTAGACCTACTTATAAAATAAGATTAAATTATGAGCAAATGATCTATATGCTCTTTACCCTGTCTTTTAAACATTTAAATATATGAATGTGAGGAAAATAAATTGTTTAAAAGACAATTCATGTATTGAATGTACATTTTTGGCAACTGAAATTAAGAGAATAGTGTCTTTATTTACAACAGCCCTGAAGACTTAGGTTTTCACCATATTCTACAAGACATAGACTTTGATGCCCTCCCGGATGGGGATGAGTTTGAGGCTATTTTGGGAGACTGGCTGAAACAGTTCTCTCCCAAATTTCCGGTGAGTTCCAGACTCTTTCCCGAGGCCTTGTCTTGAGGGATGTCTCCTGTCTCTCCCTCTTTTTCTCACCGTAACCTAAACCTGTGATCTTACGCTCCAAATACTTGATACAACCCAATCGCCTCCTTTCCTCAATTGTGCTCCTGTCTCTCTAGAGATACCTTATCTACTATATTCACACCTATATAATGCATGTCAAGCATGCATGTACAGAATATGTATGAACGTGAATATAGATGCATAGATATGTTATACACATATACCGTGTGTCGATATACTGTACATATTTTTTTAAATTCCCCATAAATATCCTATCATAGGCTGTAGGATAATAATGTGATGTCAAACAGTATTATAAAGAAATGAATAATTTAAGACCAAAACAGACATGACCCAACTGGCTTTAGAAGCCTTACATATGGTGGTAATCCAGCCACTAAAGTGAAATACTTGTTAGAATGACCCTTTGACCCCTATACGACCCCGATATATAAGATGAGGACCAGAGTGCTTTTGAGCTTTTTCTTTTCTTCCGGTTGTTCTTCTTCAGTGTTAACGAAAATAAGCTTACACTTTTGAACTTTGTGCAAAGTATCTATCTTGTGTTCCTCTCTAGTGCTATCCATGTGTTTGAAAAGATCTTGAAAACCTGGAATGCTGTTAAAGGTTTTCCATATGTCTCTTCTCGCCACATAAGAAGTATCATGAACATAGAATAACCTAGAATGTTAGCAGACTCGAAAGAAATAAATAAAAAATTCTGACCGTTTCGACTAACATGATACTTTTTATATGGCTTCATTTAATTTCACAAATGTTGTTATTTTTCATGAGGAACATTGCAGAGGTAATCTGAAGACGTATGTGTTGCACCTTCCTGGTTGCTCTACTGTGCTTCCCCTCTATTGTCATGTGAACCAATGTAAAGCTAGACTGCATGATTAAAGTAATTGCACTAGCCACAAAATCTGTGCAAACTACTGCAATTGGCTGGTTTTGTTTGCTCACTGATTGACGTATCTACATATCTGTGTTTCTGGATGTTGTTTTGTTTTTGTTCTTCCCAAACATTACTGCACAACGTGTGTGATTGAACGTCTGACCCCTGTCCTCTGTCGAGGAAACTCGGATGAATGTACTGCAGAGGAGAAGCTCTTAGAAAGAGTCTTGTCATGTTGTCCCTTTTAGTCTCTTCTCAATGGGACTTGAGGCAAGATTTTGTTACATTCCAAATGTAATATATGCCAAAAACAATTCTTGAATGATCGTTGTTTTGAATGACCTATCCTGGCAGCCCAAGCGCAGCACAGTAAAACTTCTACCTAATCAACAGTTAGATAAAGCCTTAAACATAATGAACCGTGCCTGTACTATTCTGAACACCACCAATCCCAAACTCGCTCCTCAGTTTACTTGCCTCTTTGCTGTTGATGTAAATGATCACAAGAAGAGTAGCAGAGAACCTGTTGAGTGCTAGATAGACCCAAGTATGAGAGGAGTGGGAAGAAGAGAGAGGAAGGAGGATAGTGGGTGCGAGAGAGGAGAACAAAGAGAAAGAGGGACACAGAGAAAGAGGGAGAGTCCATGACCAATCAATTTGAGAGAACAAAACAGTGGCCTTTGGCTTTAAAAGGGAGTTACCAGGCAAAGGTTTCCACACTTCATTAGAAGAACCTGGCCTCTCTTCTCACTTGTACCCATCAGTGACATATAGACAATGGTTACTCAGACAGAACAAGCCACACTTCTTCTAACTAGAAGCATGATTGGGTTAGCGACTTCTATAATAGCCATCCCGGGTTTTGGCAGCATAAAAAAAATTGCTCATAAGATCATGAAAAATGTTGCTTCTGAATCCCCACAGTATACTTCCCCCTTCCTGGTCCCAACACCTCATTAGCCCACTTGCCTAAAAAGCAAGGAGGTCGAACTCCAATAATGCAACAGGCAGATTCTACAGACACTGTAGGTTAGGTTTGAGCTGTGTGACACTGAGCAGTAGGACAAAGTTATTCGATCTGTGCCTGTGTGTATGAAATCAATCTTTCTTTAATTCTGCATTCCCCTCCAGGCTTTGTGACGCAGGATGCAGCTTGCGGCTGTGGTGCCTTGCTCCGACTTTAAAATCGCCACGAATCACAGATGGCTATTTAGTAGCCCTACAATGCTGCACATCATCAGCTTACATTTCACCCTTTGGTTGTTGTTTTTGTGTTGCGCAGACATTTGATTGGATCTTTAGTGCCATTCGGTGTAGTCTCCGAGCACTCTTGCTCTCGATCATTTCTTTTGGCGGTTGTTTTTGATTTTTTTTAGAGCACATAGACTTAGATAATTGTGATAGATAGTTGCAAACATCATGATTGCCCTCTCTCCATAATGTGTATCATTTTGAAAGCGCCAACAGCCTTACTAAACGTGAAGATTAAACATAAAACATATATTTATTGTGTAGAAAATTGATATTAGACAGTACTATTATAATGAAGAAGAAAAAATGGCGAACCCGCAAGGGTCAAGTCTATAAATGTTTAATAAAAGGTGTTGTAAGATTTGTATGAATAAATTTTTGTAAACAACACAATTTGTCTAATCTTTGAAACACATAACACTAGAAGTAGTTCTCCTGAGCACATACGAGAGAATGCTAGTACAGATAACTCTGCAGTACCATTTCTATACAACAATACACGATAATTGTTAGCCAATCTTAGTCCCACTCCACAGATATTACAGTGCATCCGTCCGATAGGTGTACTTTTTCACTAGCCCATCACACCAAAATGCCTAAAGAGAGACAGATTACAGAGGAGGAGAGGACTAAATGAAAGAATAGGCACCTAATGGGCATCACAGAATCTAAATAATTCTCTTAAACAATCAACAAACAAAAACAACAACAAATGGATATAGAAGGAACTAAGAGTCCATAACTACATTCTTCTAAAAGCACCAGTGTTAAACATGTCCATGTTCTGCTGCTAGAAGTATAAAACAATTTCCCTTGCTGAGTGTGGATGCCTTTACTAAACAAATAAACAAATGACTGTGAATAGTACATCTACAATAAGATAACACTACCCATAGGAATCATGGGTATGAGGATGAAAAAGCCAGACTGCTGCCTCTGCTCTGGTTTCCGAGAATCAGAGAACACTAAATTGCTGTTTGGTGTGAATTCTGTGAAACCCTGACACTTCACTTGCCCGTGTGTCCATACCCCCATATCCCCAGACTCCCTTGGGATGGCACCAGTGGAGGGTCAGACATGGGAGGGATCACCCGACCAGTACCACCCACTGCTGTACTGCTATACCCAGCATCCGACTACGACGTCACGGGCGAAGAGCTCAGACCATGGTGGCATCTCTAAAAAGCCTATAGTATATACCATACCTCCCATTCTCAATAACACATTCTTTACTCTCGTAGCAAAGGAAAAGGAACATTGCCACTACCTCCCTCTCCAACCAAGGTGCACAAATTGAGGAGCAAACAGAAGTAAAAGAGAACATTTTGCATCCTTACAAACATAGCAAAACACCAAGTTAACTCAACATGCTAAACAGTCAACCAAAAAGCTATATCCAATACACACATGGAAATGTATGCAAACACATGGCATACTACATAGCCAATCCAACAAGTGTCTGTGGCTCGAAGCTGGAAACTCCATCCAAAGCAGTCAATGTTACCGTACACAACACTAATCAATAACGTCATGTTGCTCCATATCTTCGTGTGAGGTTATGGATGAATCAGACACACACTATATATAAACAAAGTATGTGGACACCCTTTAAAATGAGTGGAATTGACTATTTCAGCCACACCAGTCGCTGACAAGTATGTAAAATCGAGCACAGATGATTCACAGATGATTCTGTGTTTCCAACTTTGTGGCATGACAATGCTCCTGTGCACAAAGCGAGGTCCATACAGAAACAGTTTGTCAAGATCGGTGTGGAGGAACTAAATTGGTCTGCACAGAGCCCTAACCTGAACACCTTTGGGATGAATTGGAACGCCAACTGGGAGCCAGGCCTAATTGCCTAACATCAGTGCCCGACCTAACTAATTCTGTTGTGGCTGAATGGAAGCAAGTTCCCGCAGCAATGTTCCAACATCTAGTGGAAAGCCTTCATAGTAGAGCGGAGGCTGTTATAGCAGCAAAGGGAGGACCAACTCTATATTAATGCCCATGATTTTGAAAAAAGTATGTCCACATACTTTTGGACATGTTAGACTATTTACTTAACTGTAAATATGCATTTTAGACACATGACTCACTTCACACACACGTTAAAGCTAGAATCGTTAGGGCTCTCATGACTGAAAGTTAAAGGCAGTGTTCCCGCCTTAGCGGAGACTGCATTCACGGTAAACGCTGTAGATGTCGGCTCAATAGGTCATTACCTTTAAACAGCAATACAGATTGAATTGAGCCCTTTGATTTTACATCAAGTTTTGGACTTTTAAATTTGTAATGCAATTTTGATTCTTGTTTGACTAAATGTAAATGTTGTGAGTGTAAACAAACATGGTATAGCCTCAAAACACTTACAACTACACATTTTATTTCATGGATGGCAGCCATAGCTCTGTCTATGAATCTAAGAGTGGTCACATTTCTTCATCCCCATCCCTTAGCTTTTTATCAAAACAGGGGCGGGGAAGTGCTTTGTTATTGTTTAAATTAAGGCTTCTAGCTTTATACCCAGGCAGGCAGGCTCTTAACAGGCTGCTTGTGGGTTGCAGCTTTGTCAAGGGTCCAGTCCCACAATAGCTACAAGAACACCCAGTGCCTCAGTCCCCATAGTAACAAAGCAGAAGACAACAGAAGACAGACCTTCACGTCCATCTTAGAAGTGAAAATGAGCACCACATGATTTGCGTGGAATGAACACGATATGTACGAAAAGAGTTGTCACAGGAATCAAGTGCTGTAAAAAAAAGCACATACTATGCTGTTTGGACTTATTTTGGTTGATTGCCTTTTTTAGTTTTGTTTCCACACCTGTGTTCTGGTTGAGTTTCGTCTATATGGTTGACTTAGTGCTCAGTGGAGTGGCATTACGAGGCCTGAGTGTGTTCCACTGCGGTGGTGATGCTAATCAGAGTTGGGTCCTGTGTCAGGCCACTGTCTCTGTGCCCTCTGGGGCACCCTGGGTCTTCCCCAGAAGGGGTTGGAGGTGTGAGGTGGTGCCCCTGCTGGGTCGTGCCTCTCAGAGGTGCCTGGAATGCCACCACGAACCCCCCCCAGCCGGACGGCGCCGGAACTTTTTAATGCCTGTCGCGCCGGATTGGAGCTAATGACCTCAAACTGAGCCCCCCACATGTTATGTGGCCACCGCAGGGACGGCCAGGGACCTTTCACAGACATCACAGACTCTGCCTACGACCAACCAACCCAGCCCTGCTCCACCTGCCATTTTCTCCCCCACAATGGTTCAATTAAAATGTCATCAGAAGTTGATGGGAGACTGAGGAGTCGCGGTTACAGACCGTCTGCAGGGCAAACTGTACAGTAAGGATGTCAGGTTGAGGTTGTCGCCAAAGCCTTATAAAGCCTGGTGTGTCTTCCCCCTTTCACCCTACGTGCATAATAACCCCCTCCCTCCCAGCCCTGGACCTCAGTGGAGCGCGGAGAGAGGATGATCAATGGGAGTGATCTGATTCCTCTAGCCCGGTGCCAGACCCCCTCTTAACCCTGCTAACCCAATCAGCCTGTGTTGCCAGGCAACGGGCCACAGTAGGATGCACTAGGGATGCAGTGGAGCTGGGCGGGGCAGTGGTGGCCTTCATAGACATCTGAAGATCCTACTAGATATATTTCACTCAAATGGCTTTTGTCGGTGGACTCGGCGCTGGCCGCGCTCTGTTTTACCAGCTCTGATGGCAGCAGGGAGGGGCTATTGTTGAATGGGTTCTCAGAGGCAGAGAGAGGTAGTGCCAGATCCTAACAACACACACGCACATGCACACGCGCACGCACACACACACACACACACACACACACACACACACACACACACACACACACACACACACACACACACACACACACACACACACACACACACACACACACACACACACACACACACACACACACACACACACACACACACACACACACACACACACACACACCACAGAGCCTCAGTGTCATATCCTAGTAGCACAATCACACAAAGAGACACACAGCTTCACACAACTACAGTATGCAGACAACCACAGCCATACACTGCTTCATAAAATGAGACAAAAGCATCAAACCACACACAAACACAGGCTCAGACAGGCATAAGATACAGAGATACAGTTACCTTTCTATACCGCCAGCCTGATGTGCAGCCAAAGTGTTTCATATCCTTGTAGTTTACTGAAGAATCCATGAAAATAAGGATGTGTAGATCAAACTTTTATTATGGCATGGAGTTTGAGAATATATTTATTGTTGTTCTCATTTGTCTTTTTTATTTTACCTGGTGGAGTGTAACAGTAACATGGTTAAATGGTTCAACAGTGACAGGCATATCACTCTTTTATTCCTAGCCTCCATGTCCCCCCCCCCACTGTGTTTCTCTCTCCCCCGTCTCTTTGCCTAGCTACCGCTCCCTCTCGCTTGCCCTTTCATATTTAATATTCCTGCTTCCAGCTCTGTAATAGATATATCTAACTGACTCACTTATTGATCTCCAATCAATGTCTGGGTGTGGCCAGAAAACCTGCCTCCAATTACGGAATCCTGTCACAGATTGAGATAGAAAGCTGAAAAGAGATAGAGATAGAAAGATACAAAGAGATAGAGATAGAAAGATTCAAAGAGATTGAGATAGAAAGATACAAAGAGAGAGATAGAAAGATACAAAGAGATTGAGATAGAAAGATACAAAGAGATTGAGATAGAAAGATACAAAGAGATAGACAGATACAAAGAGATAGAGATAGAAAGATACAGAGATTGAGATAGCAAGATACAAAGAGATTGAGATAGCAAGATACAGAGATAGAGATAGATAGATACAGAGATAGAAAGATACAAAGAGATTGAGACAGAAAGATACAAAGAGATTGAGATAGAAAGATACAAAGAGATTGAGACAGAAAGATGCTAAGAGATTGAGATAGAAAGATACAAAGAGAAAGAGATACCACAGCCAGAGCTAGAGAGCGAGATGAGAGAGAGTGAGATGGGGGTTGAGATCAACAAAGGTCTTTCCTCGCTCTCTACTGCTGTGTTGTTACAGTATTGTTGTCATCATGCACTCTGCCTAGCCCCTCTACCCCACCCACCCACCCCACCCGCCCCGCCCCCTGCTCCACACATCTCCGCCCCACCCGAGCAACCCCATGGCCATGTGGAGGCCGGCTGAGTGACAGCTTTCTGGAGGGGAATCCACATGCCACAGCCCTTTCATCAGCACCTCCCTCTGGGTGCTGCCAGTCTGACTGCTCAACAATGCAGCATGGATGGAAACGTGTTTGGGGAACGTAGAGCTGTGTTTGGCTTACATGAGGTGTTTGTGTTTGCGATGTGTGAGGAGTGGGGGTTGTGTCAGCAATAAGAAAAAATGGACTTAGTCATCAAGCTAGGTAAGATAGCATTATTAATGTTTGAGTGATTGATTGATGAATTACCTAACTAGAACAAAGGTAATTAAATAATGACTATTGTGTCACACCGTAACCTCTTAATAAAAGAAAAGTACTAAGATATCACTTTTGATGGTTTTTATAAAGACTTTCTCTATATAAAACGTCATCCAATTTAGCTAGTCAGAGAATATTTCAAGTTTTTGCCATTTACCCAGAAAGTAATCTGTGGGGCCAGGAGAGACAGACAATCACGAATCAGATTTTTTTCCAAAACCACTGCCAATTTGAGCGAACTGTATCCAAAATAATCCAAAAACAATGTGAGGGATAGAAGAAAGCTCACCATGTTCAAATGTTGTTGCCAAATAATAATTTTTTAGAGTGCAGTGATATGACCCGATTAACATTATCCTCGCTGGTTCGTCATGGCAGTCAGGGTTCATAGGTTAGGGGTAAGGGAACAGGTTCCTGGATTGGGACTGAACCGTGTACTCATTACCCAGCTGTCAACTGCCCCCACATGTCACCTCCTCGCATCATTAGAGACCATGTCCTCTCCGACAACTCTCACAGACATGCACGTACACACATTACCAAGCGCACAAAAAAAATGAATGCTTGCACACACACTCAAACACACACACACACACACACACACACACACACACACACACACACACACACACACACACACACACACACACACACACACACACACACACACACACACACACACACACACACACACACACACACACACACACACACACACACACACACACACACACACACACACACACACACAAAAACACAAAAACACAAAAACACAAACAAAAACATTTGCCACCAAGAAGCCATGGAGAGAAGCCCTTCACCTCCACAAGAAGACATTTTGGTCAGTGTGTTCATAGAAACACACATATATCAAGTTATCCACAGAGTTGTTTGTGTGGGCAACATTTCCAGTCCTGAGCATAACAGCACATGGTCCATGCCACAGATATCTGAGGTAGCAATTTACTGGTGTGCAAAAGTTTGGGGGAAAATAAGCGGATAAAGGAGAGAAGGCCTCCCGGGAAACACTTTCCTTTATAAGCCATACAGTTGTGCTGAGGGAAGCTTACTTTTTAAATAAGAGCTCTGCGTGACTTCATTCAATCAAGCAAAAGAAGCCGTTTCTAGTCTAGCAGCTCGTCATCTCTTCCCTCACATCAATCCACAATGTGTTGGAGTTGACTGATGCGGACCCCAGTGAATAAAGCAGCCAGCAGTTACAGATGCAATTGATGTGGGGTCACCTGTCTTTGCTCGGTTCTGAAAGGAAGTACAGATCAGGTGTAAATAACAAGGCAGCTCGCTCAAGATTGAATTCGAATATTTGGCATCTGTCCATGTACTAAGGACATCGGAAAATGCCTTCAAAACCATCCATTAGGGGAAACAGTGAGCACTATTACCGTCAAGTAGGCTTGGGTTTTTCTAGGGTGTTGTGGACGGGGTAGTATACGGGCATAATCCAATGTCTCCGGATCCGAAGGTTAACCCTATCCCAAGATCATCAGATTGCGTGTTCAATCCCAGTGGTAGACATTCATTTTTAGATGCTTTTGTTTTAACCCTATCCCAAACCTTAACCTTTAACTTAACCATTCGGAATAATCCAATCACTCCGGATCCGAAGGTATCCAAAACCTTAACCCTTAAATGAAACATCTTGGAGAAACAGAACTATGCAGAGCAGTAGTAGTCAACCCAAGGTGTCAAAAACACTTTGAAATATGACGTTTAAAGAAGCGTGGCTAAACGTCAGTATCTGAAGTCAAATTGGTAAAACTGTGAGATCTTGTTGGTAAATAAATCATGGACGAATTTAGTTCTCAATCTCAGGGCAAAATCCAGCCATCTCATTATTCATGAACTAGTGTCAGAGAGTGATGTGAGTGAGCAATTCCTTTCCCGGTGAGATACTTCTCTATCCCCACAGCGATTCTTCCTAAACTCTGTAATTTCTCATCTCAGAAGTACACCTTTATCCTGAGAAATGGTCCTTTCCTTGGGCTGTCAATTAAGAGAACCAAGCCTTTTTCCCCTCAAGGTTTTCCCTTATACCTGAAGTAAAGTAATATACTCCTCTGTAGTATGTACAATATATTCTAGACAGCCCCTATTCAATCCAAAACTACAGGTACACTCAACCTCTTGATTGTACTGGGAGATAGTAGCTGTGTGAGTCACCTTATGCAGAAATTGCCCTGGTTTGTCTGTCTGTCTGCTGTCTATCTGTCTGTTTGTCTGTCTCTCAGCTACTGGTACAGAATAAGTCAATGGAAACTGTGCTTTCAGAAAGTATTCACAGCCCTGGACTTGTTCCACATTTTGCTGTGTTACAGCCTGAATTTAAAATGGATTACATCGATATTCTCTGGCAATGGCCTACACACACAATACCCCATAATGTCAAAGTGGAATTTAGAAATGTTTACGAATTAATTACAAATGGAAAGCTGAAATGTCTTGAATAAATAACTATTTAACCCATTTGTTATGGCGAGCCTAAATAAGTTCAGTAGTAAACACTTGCTGAACAAGTCACATAATAAGTTGCATGGACTCACTCTGTGTGCAATAACATTGCTTAATTAACATTCTTTTTGAGTGACCACCTCATCTCTATGCCCCTCACATAAAATGATCTGTAAGGTCTCTCAGTTGAGCAGTACATTTCAAACACAGATTCAACCACAAAGACCAGGGAGGTTTTCCAATGCCTCGCAAAGAAAGGCACTGTCACGAATATTACCGAAGGTGACTCCCCTTCTTGTTCGGGTGGCGCTCGGCGGTCGTCGTCGCCGGTCTACTAGCTATCACTGATTCGTTGTTCTGTGTTCCTTTGGTTTTGTCTGATTGGTATCACCTGTTTCTTTGGTTGTTAGGGTGGGGTTATATATAGTTTGTTCAGCCTGCTTCTGTTTCGTGCGGGCTTGTTCGTCTGTTCTTTGTTTGAGTGTATTTTGTTTGTATTTTGGGTTTCACGCTGTCCTTTTTATATTTCTGATCATTTGTTTTCCTACTTTTGTTCATGTTATTTTTCCGGGACATTAAAGCGTGTTTTTTCCCACATCTTTTGCTCTCTGCGCCTGACTCCACACCTCCTCACTCATTTGTCATAACAGAAGCCCGCACCACGATATGGAGTCAGCAGGAGCAGCGACCACTCCTCTTCCCACTATGGAGGAGAGAGTCCTTCATCACACGTCCTTCCTCCATCGCCTAGGATCAGTGATGGATAAAATGATGGAGAGGATGGATCGTTGGGAGAGGAATGGTCTCCCTACTACCCCACCGACCCTCCCACCAGCAACTCTACCATCTCCCCCATCTGGATCCGGTTCCAGCGCTCTGCGCGTTACGCCTCCGAGGGAGTACGATGGAGCAGCGACAGGGCGCCAGGGATTCCTGCTTCAACTAGACCTCTACCTGGCCACCGTTCGGCCGGCTCCCTCGGACAAGGAGAGAGTGTGGGTCCTCATCACATGCCTTACGGGTAGAGCCCTGGAGTGGGCTAATGCGGTCTGGAACGGGCCCGACTCAGCGAAGGACCATTACCCGGAGTTCACCCGCCGTTTCAGGGCCGTGTTCGATCACCCTCCAGAAGGTCGAGCGGCGGGTGAGAGATTGTTTCATCTCAGACAGGGGACGAGGAGCGCGCAGGACTTCGCGCTGGAGTTCCGGACCTTTGCCGCTGGAGCAGGGTGGAACGACAGGGCTCTGGCCTGTCGGGACACTACACTTAGCCTGGATGGACTGATAGACCTGTCAATCTGATTGGACCATCTGCTAGTTGCTCGCGGATGTTCTGAAAGGGTCCTGTCAGTTCTACCTCCTGACTCTCCTGCTCCTATCCCGATGGAGCTAGGAGGGACCGGGTCTAGGGAGATCGGAGGAGGAAGCTCCTCCTGTACCAGTTGTGGCCGGAGAGGGCACACGTCTGGTCGGTGCTGGAGGAATTCATCTGGGAATCAAGAAGGCAGGCAGAACACTCCTCGGTCACCCCAGGTGAGTAAGCACCACACTCTCCCAGAGTTTCCTGTTGGTCACATTTTCTTATTAATATGTTTCCTTAATTATTCTCCTTCTCTCCAGCATAAGGCACTGGTAGATTCAGGCGCAGCTGGAAACTTTATAGATCGCGGACTCGCTCAGAGGTTGAGGATTCCGTTAGTAAAAGTAGACCCCCCTTTCCCCGTGCACTCTTTAGATAGTCGACCATTAGGGTCAGGGCTGGTGAGGAAAGCCACAATTTCGTTGGAGATGATTACGCAGGGGAATCACAAGGAGCGAATTAGTTTGTTCCTTATCGATTCACCTGCGTTTCCAGTGGTACTGGGGATTCCCTGGCTAGCTATTCATAATCCTACGATTTCGTGGAAACAGGGAACTCTACAGGGGTGGTCTGATGAGTGTTCAGGCAGGTGTGTAGGGGTTTCCATCGGTGCGACAATGGTGGAGAGTCCAGACCAGTTTTCCACCGTGCGCATTCCAGCTGAGTATGACGATTTGGCTATTGTTTTCAGTAAAAAGAAGGTGACCCAATTACCACCCCATAGGCAGGGGGATTGCGTGATAAACCTCCAGGGTAACGCTGCACTCCCCAGGAGTCATGTGTATCCTTTGTCCCAGGAGGAGACGGTGGCTATGGAAACTTATATCACCGAGGCTCTGGGACAGGGGTACATTCGGCCCTCCATGTCACCTGTCTCTTCGAGTTTCTTTTTTGTGAAGAAAAAAGATGGTGGTTTGCGTCCGTGTATTGATTATAGAGGTCTAAATTCCATCACGGTGGGTTTTAGTTACCCACTACCTCTCATTGCTACAGCAGTGGAATCATTTCACGGAGCGCAGTTCTTCACTAAACTGGATCTCAGGAGTGCTTATAATCTGGTGTGTATTCGGGATGGAGATGAGTGGAAAACTGCATTTAGCACTACTTCTGGCCATTATGAGTACCTCGTCATGCCATACGGTTTAAAGAATGCTCCAGCTATATTTCAATCCTTCGTGGATGAGATTCTCAGAGACCTGCACGGACAGGGTGTAGTGGTGTATATTGACGATATTTTGATCTACTCCGCTACACGCACTGTGCATGTATCTCTGGTGCGCAAGGTTCTTAGACGACTGCTGGAGCATGACCTGTATGTGAAGGGGGAGAAATGTGAGTTTTCCAAACAATCAGTTTCCTTCCTGGGTTATCGCATTTCCAGCTCTGGGTTGGTAATGGAGGGTGACCGCGTAAAGGCTGTGCGTAATTGGCCGACTCCGACCACGGTAAAGGAGGTGCAGCGGCTCTTGGGGTTTGCCAATTACTACCGGAGGTTTATCCGGGGTTTTGGTCAGGTAGCTGCCCCTATTACCTCACTGCTGAAGGGGGGGCCGGTGCGTTTACAGTGGTCAGCAGAGGCGGACGGAGCTTTTCATAAGTTGAAGGCGATGTTTACTGAGGCGCCGGTGTTGGCGCATCCGGACCCTTCTTTGGCGTTTATAGTAGAGGTGGACGAATCCGAGGCTGGGGTTGGAGCGGGGCTCTCACAGCATTCGGGTGCGCCACCGAAGCTCTGCCCCTGTGCCTTTTTTCGAAGAAACTCGGGCCAGCGGAGCGGAATTATGATGTGGGGGATAGGGAGTTGTTGGCTATGGTTAAGGCCCTGAAGGTGTGGAGACACTGGCTTGAGGGGGCTAAGCACCCTTTCCTTATCTGGACTGACCACCGTAACCTGGAGTATATCCGATCAGCTAGGAGACTGAATCCTCGTCAGGCAAGGTGGGCCATGTTTTTCACCAGATTTTGTTTCACTATCTCGTATAGACCAGGTTCCCTCAACACTAAGGCCGACGCACTGTCAAGACTATATGACACTGAGGACAGGTCCATCGATCCCATCATTCCGGCAGCTAAGCTGGTGGCACCAGTAGTATGTGATGTGGACGCGGACATCGAGCGGGCGCTAAGGGAGGAACCTGCGCCTCCACAGTGTCCGGAGGGTCGTAGGTACGTGCCGCTGGCTGTTCGTGATCAATTGATTCGATGGGCTCATTGTCTACCCTCGTCGGGTCACCCAGGTATTTTTAGGACAGTGCGAGGTCTTGAGAGGAAGTACTGATGGCCCACATTGAGGAGGGATGTGCGATTCTATGTTTCCTCCTGTTCGGTGTGCACCCAGAGTAAGGCTCCTAGACACCTGCCACGAGGTAAATTACAACCTCTTCCCGTTCCACAACGGCCGTGGACCCATCTATCGGTGGATTTTCTTACTGACCTTCCCCCCTCTCAGGGTAACACAACAATCCTGGTCGTTGTGGATCGGTTCTCTAAGTCCTGCCGTCTTATCCCATTGCCCGGTCTCCCTACGGCCCTACAGACTGCGGAAGCTATTTTCACCCATGTCTTCCGGCACTACGGGGTGCCCGAGGATATAGTTTCTGATCGGGGCCCCCAGTTTATCTCCCGTGTTTGGAGGGCATTTATGGAACGTCTGGGGGTCTCGGTCAGCCTGACCTCAGGGTATCACCCGGGGAGTAATGGGCAGGTGGAGAGAGTGAACCAGGAGGTGGGTAGGTTTCTGCGGTCATATTGCCAGGACCGGCCAAGGGAGTGGGCGAGATATATTCCCTGGGCAGAAATAGCCCAGAACTCACTAAGCCACTCCTCTACCAACATGTCACCATTTGAGTGCGTGTTGGGGTACCGTGGCATCAGAGCCAGACTGAGGCTCCTGCGGTGGAGGAGTGGGTGCAGCGCTCTAAGGAGACCTGGAGGGCTGTCCAAGAGTCATTACGCCAAGCGAGTGTAAGGCAGAAGAAGAGCGCTGACCGTCACCGCAGTGAGGCCCCCGTGTTTGCACCTGGGGACAGGGTCTGGCTCTCGACCCGAAACCTGCCCCTCCGCTTGCCCTGCCGGAAACCTGCCCCTCCGCAGTGTATAGGGCCATTTAAAGTCCTGAGGAGAATAAACAAGGTTTGTTATCGATTATTACTTCCTTCGTATTATCGTATTAACCCCTCGTTTCATGTGTCTCTTCTCAGGCCGGTGGTAGCTGGTCCCATGCAGGACGGTGAGGTTCCGGAGGTTCCTCCGCCCCCTCTGGACATCGAGGGGTCCCCGGCGTACAAGATACGAGCTATTCTGGACTCGAGACGCCGGGTGAGGGGCTTGCAGTACCTCGTTGACTGGGAGGGGTACGGTCCGGATGAGAGGTGCTGGGTTCCGGTGAGGGATATTCTAGATCCATCTATGTTGAGAGAGTTCCATCGCCTCCGTCCGGATCGCCCAGCGCCTCGGCCCCCGGGCCGTCCCCGAGGCCAGCGGCGCGCTGCGGGAGCTGCACGTCAGGGGGGGGGGGGGGGGTACTGTCATGAATATTACCGAAGGTGACTCCCCTTCTTGTTCGGGTGGCGCTCGGCGGTCGTCGTCGCCGGTCTACTAGCTATCACCGATTCGTTGTTCTGTGTTCCTTTGGTTTTGTCTGATTGGTATCACCTGTTTCTTGTTTGGTTGTTAGGGTAGGGTTATATATAGTTTGTTCAGCCCGTTTCTGTTTCGTGCGGGCTTGTTCGTCTGTTCTTTGTTTGAGTGTATTTTGTTTGTATTTTGCGTTTCACGCTGTCCGTTTATATTTCTGATCATTTGTTTTCCTACTTTTGTTCATGTTATTTTTCCGGGACATTAAAGCGTGTTTTTTCCCACATCTTTTGCTCTCTGTGCCTGACTCCACACCTCCTCACTCATTTGTCGTAACAGGCACCTATTGGCAGATGGTTAAAAAAAGAAAAAAATAGACATTGAACATCCCTGTAACAGACGTCGTTGGTGGAAGAAGGTGAGGACCAATGCGCAGAGTGGTACGTGTTCATCTTTTTAATAAAATAAGCTGAACACTGACTAACAAAACAACAATGAAACAACCGGAACAGTTCTGTCTGGTGTAGACACACAAAGACTGAAAACAACCACCCACCAAACACAATCGAAAACAGGCTACAGGCTATGGTTCCCAATCAGGGACAACGATTGACAGCTGCCTCTGATTGAGAACCATACCAGGCCGAACATAGAAATAGAAAATCATAGAAAAATTAACATAGACAACCCACCCATCTCACGCCCTGACCCTACTAAAACAAAAGACAAAACAAAAGAACTAAGGTCAGAACGTGACAATCCCGTAGAGTATGGTGAAGTATATAACTATACTTTGGATGGTGTATCAATACACCCAGTCACTACAAAGATACAGGTGTCCTTCCTAACTCCGTTTCCGAAGAGGAAGGAAACCGCTCAGGGATTTCAACATGAGGCCAATGGTGACTTTAAAACAGTTATAGAGTTCAATGGCTGTGATAGAAGAAACCTGAGGATGGATCAACAACATTGTAGTTACTCCACAATACTAACCTACATGAAAAAGTGAAAAGAACTAAGCTTGTATATAACACAAATATTCCAAAACATGCATCCTGTTTGCAATAAGGAACTAAAGTAAAACTGAAATAACACATGGCAAAGAAATTAACTTTATGTCCTGAATATAAAGCATTATGTTTTGAGCAAATCCAACAGAACACATCAGTGAGTACCACTCTTCATATTTTCAAGCATGGAGGTGGCTGTATCATGTTATGTGTGTGCTTGTCATCAGCAAGGACTAGGAGTTTTTGAGGATGCTAATAAATGAAATAGAGCTAAGCACAGGCACAATCCCAGAGGAAAACCTGGTTCAGTCTGCTTTCCAACAGACACTGGGACAAAAATTCACCTTTCAGTAGGACAATAACCTAAAACACAAGGGTAAATATACACTGGAGTTGCTCACCAAGATGACTTAGAAAGTTCCTGAGTGGCCTAGTTACAGTTTTAACTTAAAACGGTTTGAAAATCTATGGCAAGACTTGAAAATGGCTGTAGCAATGATCAACAACCAACTTGCTTGAAGAATTTTCAAAAGAATCATGTGAAAATATGATGGGTGAGAATTTTTACAATATTTAATCCATTTTGAATTCAGGTTGTAAAACATATATATTTTTGAAATAAGTCAAGGGGTATGAATACTTTCTGAAGGCACTCTATTTTAGACACTCTCCCACTGTGAGCACAGAGAGATTTGAGTTGAGGTGCCTGTCTACCCAAGAGAGCGCACTGTGAATTAAACCACTCGTCTCTCTGGGGATGGGAGAGTAGCCACAGCAATGGGGGCTATCACCGAGGCGATGACCCCCGGCGACTGTAAGACCTTTTCATCCGGTGTCAGTCATCCCGGGATGTGTTCTAAATGAACCCTGGTCCAAAGTAGAGCACTATAAAGGTCATAGGGTGCCATTTGGGACACAGGCTGGTCAACCGCAAGCTTTTATTTTTGTATTTATTTAACCTTGATTTAACTAGGCAAGTCAGCTAATTTACAACGACGGCCAATTGTGCGACGCCCTATGGGGCTCCTAATCACGGCAAGTTGTGATACAGCCTGGAATCGAACCAGGGTCTGTAGTGAGGCCTTTAGCACTGAGCTGCAGTACCTTAGACCGCTGCGCCACTTGGGAGAAAGAGCAGACTCCCCTTCAGTTTATCTCTGTTCACACTCCTCCCTCACTCTGAGAGATATAAAGAACGAGAGAAGCTCTTTCATCTGTAGGTGGCTATTCCCAGGGCTTCTTTTTTTTCTCACCCTTTCTCGATCTCTCCAGTCTACTGTTCCTCGCAGAACACATTACCTCACTCTTCAAAAAAGAGAAGGTAGCCATCACAAGCATAGAACCACTGCATAACAAGAGTTGAGGAGACATTATGATCGCTGAGAACACAAGGCAGGGTAAGACTCTACTTCCTTATTTGTTTTGCACTGATGTCACAGGGAACTCTTGGGTAAGGGATTGCCTCTGAAAAAAGAGAGATAATGTGTCACAAATGGCACCATTTTACATATACACAACATGTCAAAAGTTTGGACACACCTACTCATTCGAGGGTTTTTCTTTATTTAGAATAATAGTGAAAACATCACAACTATGAAATAACTCATATGGAATCATGTGGTAACCAAATAAGTGTTAAACAAATTTTATATTTGAGATTCTCCAAAGTAGCCACCCTTTGCCTTGATGACAGCTTTGCACACTCTTGGCATTCTCTCAACCATATTCATGAGGTAATCACCTGGAATGCATTTCAATTAACATATGTGCCTTTATTAATAGTTCATTTTGGGTATTTCTTTCCTTCTTAACCTCTGCACACGGAACCCGGTAGCAGGCTGAAATTCCACAACATACGGTGATCGCTACATAAATAGTCATATTAAACATTCATGAAAATACAAGTGTCTCACATGTATTGAAAGCCTAGAATCTTGCTAATCCAACTGTGTTGTCAAATTTAAAAAAGGATTTACTGCGAAATAATAGAGCCCCATAAAAAACAACCAGCACAGGCGTAACAAAATCACAAACTGCATTAAAATAAATAGTTTCCCTTTGACGATCTTCGTCTGTTTGCAATCCCAATGCTCATTGTTACACAATGAATGATCTTTTGCTTGATAAAATCAGTTTTATAGCCTAACACGAAACATTTTGTGAACCACTTGTGTCGTGAATTCCGTCTCATTCCATTTTCGACGACACATTCGAGGTAAGTACCCACACAAAACGTGACTTTTCCAGTCATGTTTGGTTTCATTGCAATCAACTGGTTTGTTTTATAACACAACCAAACCTGATGGGCCATTTCGCGGGATGTATTGACTGAAAGAAACCCGATTTGAAGACAAGTAATGACATCACTCTGCACCAATAATATGACCACTGTTTCGTTGATTGACTGTATTTTAACCCAATGACCACCGATCGTCTTGAAATCTAGCTGGGTAGATAGCCAATGAGCTGAGGTAAACGGCAATATGCAATGGTTATGTGTTGGAAGACCAACCCATGTAGTAAACTCCGGTGTAAAGAGAGTCATTCGCTATTTAAGTTTCATACCGGAAGGAGCAACGCATATTACGCACAGCGTTGTTTTGGTAAACTCGCAGATTCAGCTGTTTATATATCAATCAGTATGGCGACTATGTCAGGGAAAGCTACATCTAAGTCTAGATATACAGATGTACACACAATTTTAGAATAAATTGATTGGGAAAGTTTGACAGAGATTGTTGTAGGACGATTCATTTAGCGATTCCCAAGTGGAGGAATATTTTTTGAACATGAGAAGACATTGTTTTGGACTGGTAAGTTCTTCTCATGCTAATGCCCTTGTTTGGAATTAATAATATAAAATATTATTTGTTATTCTTTTTAATTTTAGAAGCAATTTATAAAAATGTAATGTAATGAAATGTGAGATGCATGTGTCTGCCGCCCCACCCCAACCCACATTAAATAGCCTATTTGAGGCTGTTGAGGGGAGGGCAGGCCCACAACAATGGCCAAAGTGAAATGGAGACAGTAGATACAGCTGGTCTGTTGTAATATAATAAAGACAGTAGATCTAGTTGGTCTGTCATAATATAATAGAGACAGTAAATCTAGCTGAAATCTCATAATATAAAAGAGACAGTAGATCTAGCAGGTCTATAATAATATATTCAACCTTATGTTCCCTGTACTCTATATACGTATATATCTGTTTATTATACCTGTTGATACAGAGCTCATATGTGAAACTATTCAAACTGAACATTTTCTTTCACAGTGACACTGACTCCGAATGGGAGCCCCCACTGCCAAGGTGTCAATCCCCCACTGAAGCTGGTTCATCCAGCTCCTGCCACAAGTGGTGTTCATCTGCCCAAATGTATTTCTGCAGGCATGGATGTGCCTCCGGGCCAAAAGGGCACAGCATGGAGGTGTCGCTGTGTTCTTTGCAAAATTAAGTCCCCCATCACCTGTGCCACATGCTTGGTGACCCGCTACTTTACAGCAGAAAGAGGCTGCTATGGCACCTGGCATCAGCAGCACAATATTGTGTAGAGCTTTGGCAAAGTGGGTGGGGTTATATCCTTCCTGTTTGGCCCTGTCCGGGGGTCGAATTGGATGGGGCCACAGTGTCTCCTGACCACTCCTGTCTCAGCCTCCAGTATTTATGCTGCAGTAGTTTATGTGTCGGGGGGCTAGGGACAGTTTGTTATATCTGGAGTACTTCTTCTGTCTTATCCGGTGTCCTGGGTGAATTTAAGTATGCTCTCTCTAATTCTCTCTTTCTCTCTCTCGGAGGACCTGAGCCCTAGGAGCATGCGCCCTCAAATAAGCAGAGAAACGGCAGTCCATCATTACTTTAAGACATGAAAGTCAGTCAATGTGGAAAATTTGAAGAACTTTGAAAGTTTCTTCAAGTGCAATCACAAAAACCATCAAGCACTATGATGAAACTGGCTCTGATGAGGACCACCGCAGAAAAGGTTAACGGCACCTCAGATTGCAGCCCAAATAACAGAGTTCAAGTAACAGACACATCTCAACATCAACTGTTAATCAGGCCTTCATTGTCAAATTGCTGCAAAGAAACCACTACAAAAGGACACCAATAATAATAAGAGACTTGTTTGGGCCAAGGAACACGAGCAATGGACATTAGACCAGTGGAAATCTGTCTTTTCGTCTGATGAGTCCAAATTTGAGAGTTTTGCTTCCAACCGCCGTGTCTTTATGTGACGCAGAGTAGATGAACGGAGGATCTCCATGTGTGGTTCCCACCGTGAAGCATGGAGGAGGAGGTGTGATGGTGTGGGAGTGCTTTGCTGGTGACACTGTCTGTGATTTATTTAGAATTTAAGGCACACTTAACCAGCATGGCTACCACAGCATTCTGCAGCGATACGCCATCCCATCTGGTTTGCGCTTAGTGGGACTATCAGTTGTTTTTCAACAGGACAATGACCAAAAACACACCTACAGGCTGTGTGAGATCCATTTGATCATGAAGGAGAGTGATGGAGTGCTGCATCAGATCACCTAGCCTCGACAATCACCCGACCTCAACCCAATTGAGATGGTTTGGGATGAGTTGGACCACAGAGTGAAGGAAAAGCAGCCAACAAGTGATCGGCATATGTGGGGACTCCTTCAAGACTGTTGGAAAAACATTCCAGGTGAAGCTGGTTGAGAGAATGCCAAGAGTGTGCAAAGCTGTCATCAAAGCAAAGGGTGGCTACTTTGAAGAATCTCAAATATAAAATATATTTTGATTTGTTTAACACTTATTTTGGTTACTACATGATTCCATATGTGTTATTTCATAGTGTTGAGGTCCACTATTATTCTACAATGTAGAAAATAGTAAAAAATAAATAAAAACCCTTGAATGAGTAGGTGTGTCCAAACTTTTGACTGGTGATGTACATAGTGCACTGCTTTTGACCAGAGCCCTAAAAGTGCACTTCATAGGGTGCCATTTGGGACACAGTAAGAGACGATTCCCTTTATGAGGTTGCTTCCCCCGGGAAGAGACAGGTAGGTTTGTGACTCGTGGAAAGACTACAATAACAGAGTCCAACCCTTTTTTGGGTCATTGAGTCTATTTTAACTATTCAACCCTGATTTCACACTATTGTCTTTGTCCTACAGAAGAAAAAGGAATGAAAAGTGCACATCTAGACACAGCTCCTGAGTGACGTGACCAACCATATATTCTCTGGTGGAATGTGACTTCTCACTCATTACAACATAATGAGATTTTATGCTGTACAATGAATTCGAGCCGATGTGGGAGGAGAAGCAGGCATTTGATTGGTACATGAGAGCTATGCCAATAACCCGGATTATGAGGACATGTGCTCAACTAGAACGTGACCCCCGAAAAATGAATGAATACAGGGCTTTGGCACTCTAGTATCAAGAGGATGTTAGAGCAGAATGCACAGACAAAACACAGATGCAATGGAACAATGGAGATGTTTGTTTTCCTTTAGTTGAAGTGAGATGGTTGCTGTCTTTCTAAGATTTCTGAGATGGACAGCGTCACTGCCTGCTTCAATTGTGCTGAATAGCCTCTCGCAGACTTTTTGTATTGAATCTCCATCAGATCCTTTTACGCTGGTGACCACAGCATGGATTTGAAGCATGTATTCCTCCTCCTTGTCTTGCCTTTCTGGACAGAAAGCCTATGAGTTCAACCCACAGAACTGTTCTATTAATTATATTTCTATGGTTCAAACACAGGTAGGATGCCACATGACAAGTGAGAAAGTGAGAGGAAAATGACTTTTTGGGGTGGGTACTTCTACTTTATTTTGTACAAGTGTGTATTATACGTATGTGTGAATTGGAAATGTGTTTTTTGCATGTACCAACTTCCCGAGACACCCTCAGAGAGTGGGGTCACGGCCAGGGTCAGCCATTATCAACTTAGTTGGCTATCTGAGCGGGCTGAGCCGGAGAATGAATGGACATGTCAGCACAGAGTATAAAATTAACATATATCCTATTTCACAATTGTGTCTTGATGCACTTTCTGAGACCTAGTAACAGTCTTCGTGTGAAAGAATGAAATTATGGTCAGTTTGAAATGTTCAATGTACTTGATGGTAGAACAGCCCAAGCAACCACACAGCATCCTATTTTCAAGGTTTATTTGAAGTGAATGTCTGTTTGCCATATCTCAAGCCTTATCTTAAGATATGAGTAACCATCTCTGTATAAAAGGTTGAGATGAGGGTCAATTTGAATTGGAACTCTTAAGTCTTTCCATGCCCATACTCAAGAATATACAGTCCCATATGGCTCACTTGCAACTCCAGGCTTGTGGGTTTGGTTCTCATGGAGGACCAGTAAGGAAAAGAGTCTGAAAATGAATGCAATCACTACTGTAATCCGCTCTGGATAAGAGTGTCTGTTAAATGCCCCACAAAAATTAAATAATAATAATTTGATTTGAGTGTTTGTACGAAGTGGTGTATTTAGGGAAAGGGATTTTGGTTGAATGCATTCAGCTGTGCAACTGACTAGGTAGGTATCCCCTTTCCTCCCCCACCAAGTGAGAGGATGCAGGTCTGTAGGAGAACTCTGCACTGGGGCTCTGATTAAAGCATAGAGGAACCACAGGGTGTTGTGTTCAGAATCCACTAGGGGGGGACGGGAGTGACTGAAAACCTCCTCCCACTGTCTTGTCCTGAATGACCTCTGAGGGTAGGTATGGCCCGCTCCCCTGCATGGGCATAATGTGTGTGTGTGTGTGTGTGTGTGTGTGTGTGTGTGTGTGTGTGTGTGTGTGTGTGTGTGTGTGTGTGTGTGTGTGTGTGTGTGTGTGTGTGTGTGTGTGTGTGTGTGTGTGTGTGTGTGTGTGTGTGTGTGTGTGTGTGTGTGTGTGTGTGTGTGTGTGCATGAACAGAGGGAGAGAGAGAGAGAGAGAGAGAGAGAGAGAGAGAGAGAGAGAGAGAGAGAGAGAGAGAGAGAGAGAGAGAGAGAGGTTGAAAAACAGAGAGAGAAACAGAGAGATATAATGATAATAATATGATATACTATGATATGATAATATAATATAATGATCTGGCCCCAGACCCAGTAGAGGCATGATGACCCACTGCTCTAATTTCAATGTGTTCACATGGTACTGTTCTGAGAACAGTGTTAGGTGGCTGACTGATAGAGAGACAAGATAAGGCAGGATATTTGAATTCTCTTGTACATGTCAATGACTAAAACCACTGGCAAAACAGGAAAGAGAAAGGATGATAGAGAAAGAGAGAGAGAGAGAGAGAGAGAGAGAGAGAGAGAGAGAGAGAGAGAGAGAGAGAGAGCAGACCAACTCACTCCATTGCATTCATCAAAACACGACGATTTTACATTTGGCTAGAAATTCAAAAGGAAATGATCTTAACAGAGAAAAATGTCCTCCTGTGTGCTACCTATATACCCCCACTAGAGTCCCTATACTTTAATGAAGACAGATTCTCCATCCTGGAGGGGGAAATCAATCATTTCCAGGCCCAGGGATATGTGCTAGTCTGTGGCAACCTAAATGCCAGAACTGGACAATAACCTGACACCCTCAGCACACAGGGGGACAAACACCTGCCTGGAGGTGACAGCATTCCCTCCCCCATATGCCCCCCTAGGCACAACTATGACAACATAACCAACAAAAACAGGTCACAACTCTCTGCAGCTCTGTCGCACGCTGGTTATGTACATAGTCAATGGTAGGCTTCGAGGGGACTCCTATGGTAGGTAAACCTATAGCTCATCTCTTGTGCAGTAGTACTATAGACTATTTTATCACTGACCTCAACTCGGGGTCTCTCAGAGCGTTCACAGTCAGCCCACTGACACCCCTATCAGACCACAGTCAGCCCACTGACACCCCTATCAGACCACAGTCAGCCCACTGACACCCCTATCAGACCACAGTCAGCCCACTGACACCCCTATCAGACCACAGTCAGCCCACTGACACCCCTATCAGACCACAGTCAGCCCACTGACACCCCTATCAGACCACAGTCAGCCCACTGACACCCCTATCAGACCACAGCAAAATCACAGTCGACTGGAACAGAGCAATACTCAATCATGAGACATCAAAGTCAAAGGAACTGAGTAATATTAAGAAATTCTATAGATGGAAGGAAACCTACCAAAAAACAATTAGGCAACAACAAGTTCAATCCCTTTTAGACAACTTCCTGGACAAAACGTTCCACTGTAAGAGTGAAGATGTAAACTTCGCAGTAGAACATTTTCATGGTATATTTGACCTCTCAGCTTCCCTATCATCTCAAATAGAAAACCAAAGAAAATGAACAACAATGACAAATGGTTTGATGAAGAATGCCAAAATTTAAGAAAGAAATTGAAAATCCTGTCCAAACAAAAACATAGAGACCCTGAAAACCTGAGTCTACGCCTTCACTATGGTGAATCACTAAAACAATACAGAAATATACTATGGGAAAAGAAGGAACAGCACGTCATAAATCAGCTCAAAAACATATACATGATCAAATACAAATCTTAGAATCAACTATTAAAGACTACCAGAACCCACTGGATTCTCCAATTACCTTGAATGAACTACAGGACAAAATACAAACCTTCCAACCCCAAAAAAGCCTGTGGTGTTGATGATATCCTGAATTAAATTATCTAACCCTAACCCTATACAGACAACAAATTCCAATTGGCTATACTAAAACTCTTTGACATCATCCTTAGCTCTGGCATCTTCCCCAATATTTGGAACCAAGGACGGATCACCCCAATCCACAAAAGAGGAAACAAATTTGACCCATACCGTGGGATATGCGTCAACAGCAACCTTGGAAAAACCCTCTGCATTATCATTAACAGCAGACTCGTACATTTCCTCAGTGAAAACAATGTACTGAGCAAATGTCAAATTGGCTTTTTACCAAATTATCGTAAGACAGACCACATATTCACGCTGCACACCATAATTGACAAACACACAAAACAAAGGCAAAGTCTTCTCATGCTTTGTTGATTAAAAAAAACCTCCTTCAATTTGGCATGAGGGTCTGCTATACAAATTAATGGAAAGTGGTGTTAGGGGAAAAACATACAACATTATAAATCCATGTACACAAACAACAAGTTTTTGGTTAAAATAGGCAAAAAAACACACATTTCTTCCCACAGGGCTGTGGGGTGAGACAGGGATGCAGCTTAAGCCCCACCTTCTTCAAAATATATATCAACGAATTGGCGAGGGCACTAGAAATGTCTGCAGCTCTCGGCCTCACCCTACTAAAATCTGAAGTCAAATGTCTACTGATGATCTTGTTCTTCTATCACCAACCAAGGAGAGATTACTACAGCACCTAGATCTTCTGCACAGATTCCGCCAGACTTGGGCCCTGACAGTAAATCTCAGTAAGACCAAAATAATGGGGTTCCAAAAAAGGTCCAGTCGCCAGGACCACAAATACAAATTCCATCTAGACACTGTTGCCCTAGAGCACACAAAAACCTATACATACCTTGTCCAAAACATCAGCGCCACAGGTAACTACCACAAAGCTGTGAACAATCTGAGAGACAAAGCAAGAAGGGCATTCTATGCCAATGTTATGTTCCTGGCTCTCAAGAGAAGACAGGCTATGTGCACACTGTCCACAAAATGAGGTGGAAACTGAGCTTCACTTCCGAACCTCCTGCCCAATGTACGACCATATTAGAGACAAATATTTCCCTCCAGATTACACAGATCCACAAAGAATTCTAAAAACAATCCAGATTTTGATAGACTCCCATATCTACTGGGTGAAAATACCACAGTGTGCCATCACAGCAGCAATATTTGTGACCTGTTGCCACAAGAAAAGGTCAACCAGTGAAGAACAAACACCATTGTAAATACAACCCATATTTATGCTTATTTATTTTCCCTTTTTTACTTTAACTATTTGCATATTGTTACAACACTGTATGTAGATATAGTATGACATTAGAAATGTCTTTATTATTTTGGAACTTCTGTGAGTGTAATATTTACTGTTAATTTTTATTGTTTATTTCACTTTTGTATATTATCTACTTCACTTGCTTTGGCAATGTTAAGATATGTTTCGCATGACAATAAAGCCCCTTGGATTTAATTGAATTGAGAGAGAGAGACAGAGAGGGACAGAGAGACAGAGCGAGACAGAGAGAGACAGAAAGAGACAGAGAGAGATGGAGAGAGAGATGGGATGGTCGTAATTTGACCCACAGAGCTAGAAAATAGGATAAATGCTGAGTGAGTGTACCACAAAGGAGAGAGAAAGGGTTAGAGAGGGTGACAGAGTAAGGACACGTCCCATATGCCACCCTATTCCATACACAGTGTACTACTTTTGACCAGAACCCCATGGACCCTGGTCAATAGATATGAACTATGTAGAGAATAGGGTTCCATTTGGGACACAGCCGGCGAGAGAGAGAGGTGTGAGAGAGAGAGCCATGGTACCAGGAGGAAACTCATTATTCATTCACACGTGCAAATCTCAGCAGAGTGTGTTCAGCAGGCGGGGTCGAGGAGACTCATTTACAGACGGTGGAGGGAACTCTGTCTTTTTGTCTGTCCGCCACCCCATAAGGGCACATGGTGTGAACTTTCTGTGTGTGTGTGTGTGTGTGGTGAATGTGTTTGTCTGTGTGTGCACGTGTGTGGCGCATGCGTGCACGCGTGTGTCTGTGTGAGCATGGGCATACATATATATATATGCCATTTAGCAGACGCATTTATCCAAAGCGACTTACAGTCATGTGTGCATACATTCTACGTATGGGTGGTCCCGGGGACCGAACCCACTACCCTGGCGTTACAAGCGCCATGCTCTACCAACTGAGCTACACAGGACCACATCTACGTGTATGGGTCTGTGTGTGTGCATGTGTACACATGCGTGTGTGTGTGTGTGTGTGTGTGTGTGTGTGTGTGTGTGTGTGTGTGTGTGTGTGTGTGTGTGTGTGTGTGTGTGTGTGTGTGTGTGTGTGTGTGTGTGTGTGTGTGTGTGTGTGTGTGTGTGTGTGCATGAACAAGGGGAGAGAGAGAGAGAGATTTTCTGACCAGCAGAGAGTGTGATGCCAGAGCTGTCAGTCATCGGGGGGACTGTAAGACGTTCTTTCAGTGGAACATCTGCTCATGCAGTCGAGCTGTGAAGGTGTCGCGGCTCTAGCTAGCCTAGTGGTCATGGTGTCAAACCTCAACCCAGCTGAAAACTATACATCCAGCACGGTTATGCAATACAGGATGAGGAGGGTTATAACAAGGTTCTGAGATAATTGCAACATAAGTAACATGCTGTAACAAATAAGCGTCCAGGCGTTGATGTTTCAAATCAAATTAGGATCTTGGGGCTGTACGTATTAATCGTCTCATGGGTAGGAGTGCTGATCCAGGATCTGTTTTGCCTTTAAAATGACACCTTTGTCAGACTTCCACACGATGTGTGACTGAGAGAGGAGGTAGGAGGTCACTGAAACGCATCATCCTGTGGGGGCATTAAAACACAAACCGTGTGGCTCTTTGTCATGACCCCTCCCTGCGTTGTCAGGTGATGTCAGGCGATGTTTACTCTGACGCCCACTCCTTCCAGGCCATTCTCGCGGGAGAGACGCCATTGATTGATTCTCTATTACACAGTAAAGATGATCTCATTTAAAGCCCAACTCTCAAAGTAAATTTGACATCATGTATCTGATTCATCCTGCCTGACTCAGTGGAGTCAAAACATGACTCAAAATGAGTTGCATCGTCTGTCAGAGATTCATAAGGATCCATTTGTTATAAAAAATATCAGAATGGATGAAAGGGAAAGGCATCAATGCATTATTGTATGAACTGCACGATGGCAAATCGAATAAAAACAAATTCTATATAATATATCATCGTGTTTGACCAGCCTCTGGGGTAGACCAATAATACATTTCATAGAAAAGAAAAGAAGGTAGTCGAGCATCAACCTGAACAGGAGCACTGGTCTTGAGTTGTAACGGGTGTGCACTCTTTGTTAATGGTTTACCTTTGTGTATCACATCGTAATCCACGCTGCAACTATCTTTGATAAATGAAGGTTAAAAGCTGCAGGAGCAAATTTGATCTGGGACTCCAGAGTCTCTGAGAAAAAAGCAGAGCAGCAAAGAGAAGAGATTCAGGTATACCTCTGCATGCAGATACCAACTCTGTGTTCACACAGGCAGCCCATTTCTGATCTTTTTTTACACTAATTGGTCTTTTGAGCAATCAGATCACAGATACAGTCATTTTCATCTCATAAAATGTGGGACCAATACTTCATATGCGGAATTTATAGTTTTGTTCAGTGTGTTATTTATCAACAATGACCATGAAAAGCAATCAACAGAATGAACAGAATAATGCCTATGGCCATTGCACAAGCACAACCAATGGGACACGAGTCCATATTGGGCCTGTCCAATGAGGGTCGGCCTTGGGGGTTCCTTTGATCACAAGGCCAGCTGAGGCCCTGTTGTCAATCTGATGGGGAAGAGGGGCGAGACAGGAGCACAGACACGCGTCCCCCCCAGAGATCTGCTCTCAACCTTTCTCCCTCTCCTCATTATCCTCTCCTTGGGTGGAAGGGAGGGGCATGGTGGGGGGATGGGAGGCACGGGGGCGGGCTAACCCAATAGCCCCCCCCCCCCCCCCACCCCCTAGGGAGGCAACGAACAGATGGGACCCCTCTCCCTCCACACAAATCACCTCCACTGAAGATCCCCCTGTGCCACCCAACAGCTTCTACACAACATCCCTGTTTATAGATACAGTTGAAGTTGGAAGTTTACACACACCTTAGCCAAATACATTTAAACTCATTTTTTCCCAATTCCTGACATTTAATCCAAATAACAGGTCAGTTAGGATCACCACTTTATTAGGTCAGTTAGGATCACCACTTTATTTTAAGAATGTGAAATGTCAGAATAATAGTAGAGATAATGATTTATTTCAGCTTTTATTTCTTTCATCACATTCCCAGTGGGTCAGAAGTTTACATACACTCAATTAGTATTTGGTAGTATTGCCTTTAAATTGTTTAACTTGGGTCAAATGTTTCAGGTAGCCTTCCACAAGCTTCCCACAATAAGTTGGATGAATTTTGACCCATTCCTCCTGGTTGGTAGGCCTCCTTGCTCGCACACACTTTTTCAGTTCAGCCCACAAATGTTCTATAGAATTGTGGTCAGGGCTTATAATGGCCACTCTAATAACTAGACTTTGTTGTCCTTAAGCCATTTTGCCACAACTTTGGAAGTATGCGTGGGGTCATTGTCCATTTGGTAGACTCATTTGTGACCAAGCTTTAACTTCCTGACTGATGTCTTGAGATGTTGCTTCAATATATCCACATCATTTTCCACCCTCATGATGCCATCTATTTTGTGAAGTGCACCAGTCCCTCCTGCAGAAAGCACCCCCACAACATGATGCTGCCACCCCTGTGCTTCACAGTTGTGATGGTGTTCCTTCGGCTTGCAAGCCTCCCCCTTTTTCCTCCAAACATAACGGTAGTCATTATGGCCAAACAGTTTCATCAGACCAGAGGACATTTCTCCAAAAAGTATGATCTTAGTCCCCATGTGCAGTTGCAAACCGTAGTCTGGCTTTTTTATTGCGGTTTTGGAACAGTGGCTTATTCCTTACAATTGGCTCATTCATCCCCCTCCTCTCCCCGGTAACTATTCCCCAGGTCGTTGCTGCAAATGAGAATGTGTTCTCAGTCAACTTACCTGGTAAAATAACGGATAAATAAATAAATATAGGACTAGTTTTACTGTGGATAAAGATACTTTTGTACCTGTCTCCTCCAGCGTCTTCACAAGATCCTTTGCTGTGGTTCTGGGATTGATTTGCACTTTTCGCACCAAAGTACGTTCATCTCTAGGAGACAGAACGCGCCTCCTTCCTTAGCGGTATGACGGCTGCGTGGTACCATGGTGTTTATACTTGTGTACTATTGTTTGTACAGAGGAACGTGGTCCCATCAGACATTTGGAAATTGCTCCCAAGGATGAACCCGACTTGTGGACATCTACAATTGTTTTGTCTTGGCTGATTTCTTTTGATTTTCCCATGCTGTCAAGCAAAGAGGCACTGCGTTTGAAGGTTGGCCTTGAAATACATCCACATGTACACTTCCAATTGACTCAAATGATGTCAATTAGCCTATCAGAAGCTTCTAAAGCCATGACATCCTTTTCTGAAATTTTCCAAGCTGTTTAAAGGCACAGTCAACTTAGTGCATGTAAACTTCCGATCCACTGGAATTGTGATACAGTGAATTATATGTGAAATATTCTGTCTGGTAACAATTGTTGGAAAAATTACTTGTGTCAAGCATAAAGTAGATGTCCTAACCAACTTGCCAAAACTATGGTTTGTTTACAAGAAATTTGTGGAGTGGTTGAAAAATGACTTTAAATGACTCCAACCTAAATGTATGTAAACTTCCGACTTCAACTGTATATATATATATATATATATATATATATATATATATGAGTGTACAAAACACTGACCAGCTAAATCCAGGTGAAAGTTATGATTCCTTATTGGTGTCACCTGTTAAAACCACTTCAATCAGTGTAGATGAAGACAATTGAGACATGGATTGTGTATGTGTGCCATTCAGTGTTAATGGGCAAGGCAAAATATTTAAGTGCCTTTGAACAGGGTATGGTAATATGTGCCAGCTTGAGTGTGTCAAGAACTGCAAAGCTGCTAGGTTTTTCACGCTTAACAAGTTTCCTGTGTAACGGCGTTCGTCTGTTGAATGAAGAGAGTCTGACCGAAATGCAGCGTGTTGGTTACTCATGCCTTTAATGAATTAAAACGCGCTACATGAAATAACTGAAACTAAATACAAAAACAACAGAACGGAACGTGAAACTAATTACAGCCTATCTGGTGACTACAACACAGAGACAGGTACAAACACCCACGAAATACAAAGCGAAAGTCAGGCTGCCTAAATACGGTTCCCAATCAGAGACAATGACAAGCACCTGACTCTGATTGAGAATCGCCTCAGGCAGCCAAGCCTAACAACACCCCTAATCAGCCGCGATCCCAAATAATACAAACCCCAATACGAATCACAACATATAAACCCATGTCACACCCTGGCCTACCCAAACATATAACAAAACACAAAATACAATGACCAAGGCGTGACATCCTGTGTATATCAAGAATGGTCCACCACCCAAAGGACATCCAGCCAACTTGACACAACTGTGGGAAGCATTGGAGTCAACATAGGGCAGCATCCCTGTGGAATGCTTTCGACACACAACTAATTGAGGCTGTTTTGAGGGTAAAAAGTGGTTTTGTTTGTATTTCATGAATTTTTTATTGGCCCTCCAATAGTTTTATTTTTTTTACAGTGTTTTTGTTACATGTACATTATAAACACATTTTACATTCATAGTACTTTTGTACAAAGTACATATACATTTTGGGACTGAAGGGGAGTGAGAGATGCTGCTGGAGTGAAGCAATGGATACACACAGACACAATGAGAAAGTAGAGAACATCTACTACAGAGATGATGATGCAGCTCTATATCTACGGCCCGGCTTGCTCCATAGTACGCCATTGAGACCCTGTTGTGGCCTAACAAGGGTTAGGCCCAAGTCCATTCACAACCAATAGACGATGAACCCTATCGGATCGTGCAAATCTGGTACATCCAAAACAAAGATCATAAACACATGGGAGATATTCTGTTTATCAATGTATCAAATTTATACAACAATTTGTAGCTTTATAGTATTTGTATTATTTTTGGATTAAATCAGGGATCAGCCTTATTATTGCAATGTGATAGGTTCTCTATGGTTACAGTTATATCAACCATTATCTTTTGATTGACAACTACTGGGTGTAAACATGTCAGAGAGTAATGTACAAATTTGCGTAGGCCACAGTTAACTTTTATAAGAATACACAGTTAACAGATTCTTCCTCCCCAATGGATAATCTTGATGAGGAAATGATTTATTAAGATTGTAATTTACCACTGTCAGAGGACCAGGAATCATGGGGAATGTAGTCAACCACCGGGAGGTAATTAGAGAGCTGCCACCTGCACCTCCCCTCCCCTCCCCTCCCCTCCCCTCCCCTCCCCTCCCCTCCCCTCCACCAGGCCCAGACAAGCCTCGTTAGAGATCACCGAGCTCGTCTGGGCGAGGGGGGAAAAAAGCTTTAAAAAATGTACAATGGAAATCTGACACTAATTAGTATTTTTGGCGAGAACCCTTCGGAGGTCCATAGAGATAATGTCTATTGATTCACTGACTACATTTTAATTGTGCTTGTTCGATCTGGAAAACAAAACAGATCAAAACACCTCAGCAATTGAATTTTAATGAACAGCCATTAACGAGGCTAAATGACCAAATTGGTAAACCCTATCCTAGACAGGCTTGGAGGAGACAAAAAGAGGATGTAAGGATAGGATCCATTGTAGTCAATGGCCAGTGTTAGCCAATGGTCTGTCCATGACACTTCATTGGGGGTCTGCGAATGAGAAGAGATTTCAAATCAATGTGTTGTTTTTTTCATTTAGAAGACGCTTCCAGTAGAGACTGAGTGTACCTTGGAGGACCAGGGGGAAAAGGAAGAGATGGTCCCCAGGGTGGGTGTGTGTCTGTGGGCAGCTGTCAGGGAGGATGTGGGGGGTCTAGTAAAGGGATGTGATTAAATGTGGCTGCTCAGAGGATTCCTTGGAGAACGCTATCTATATGGCTCTGCCTGGTGATCCCACAGAGAGACCAGTGACCCTCATCGACAACATGCATCTCTCTATCCTCTCTAGCAATGAAACTGTAATTTATAGCCGTCACTCTGTCACAGCCTAAAGACGTATGCACCACACGCGTATATTCCCTAACATCGACCCTCCGTTCCTTTATTATCCTCAATGAAACACCCGTAATAATCAATACGAGACACATTGATCAATTAAGCACCCATAATAATCCATACGAGACGCATTTAGAGGTTTGATATCATGTCAATGATCATTTAATGTGGAACGGTCATGTCAAAATGTTAGACTCACTTGAGCAAAAGGCATGTGAAAAATATATAAAGAAGCCTAGCTAATCTTCTTGAAGGTAAGTAATAGTAATAAGAAGAGAATGAAACCATGGCGTAGTCAGTGGGAGGTATTTCCGGTATGTTCCAAAAATAGATGAAATGAAACTCCGATAAACTCATATTTCATCTCCCACATCCATGAGCCGCCTCTTCAGTTACCGACTTAGAAACCAGATCGTTTCAGCACTGAGGGATTCTCTGTGATTCTCTAAGCGTGAGAAAAGTTGAGGATTTGCAAAAAAGAGTACTCCCCTCACAGTAAACTGAACAAATTGGCTGCAGGCTTGAGTGGTAATTTACACACTTTCTTCTGATGATGAAAGGGCTCTTTGGGGTTGCCAGATATGTCATTGATAAAGTGCAGGCAGCACTCTTTAGGGTTACCAGATTTACAGATATGTTGTCGATACAGTGCAGTTAAGGTGAATTTAATGAGTGCTTGTATTCTGTTCAGCCAATAATCCATCGCTGATGGAACAGATGCCGGCGTGTGTACACTGAGATTAGAAACAGACGTTGTTATGGCTAGTCTCTATCACCTCGTAGAGTGAAAGGGATCCAATAATGATGAAGTACATCTCTGTCAGCCACTCTCTATCACTGTACTGAGTCATGTCATCAGAGGATAAGATAGATGGATTCCCAATGAGAGACCCTAAGCAGCACACTACCTGTGTCACTCAGGCAGACATAGCTGAAGAGCTGGTGAGACCAAGATTCAACCAGGTTCATTGTGTGAAACATTTCAGAGTCAAGTTAGCTCCTAACAAAAAAAAAGTTAGCTAAATATTGTTTTTTACCTTTGCTTAACCTGGCAACTCAGTTAAGAACAAATTCTTATTTTCAATGACGGCCTAGGAACAGTGGGTTAACTGCCTTGTTGAGGGGTAGAACTACAGATTTTTACCCTGTAAGTTTGGGGATTTGATCTTGCAACCTTTCGGTTACTAGTCCAACTCTCTAACTACTAGGCTACTTTTAAAAAATTGTATGTAGACGCGGCTGTGTATGGATGGATTTCAATTATTACATACAGAAGTATGTGGACACCACTTCAAATGAGTGGATTCGGCTATTTCAGCCACACCTGTTGCTGACAGGTGTATAAAATCGAGTACACATCCATTGAATCTCCATAGACAACATTGGCAGTAGTTTGGCCTAACTGAAGAGCTCAGTGCTTTTCAACATGGCACCGTCATAGGATGCCACCTTTCCAACAAGTCAGTTTGTCAAATTTCTGCCCTGCAAGAGCTGCCCCGGTCACCTGTAAGTGCTGTTATTGTGAAGTGGAAACGTCTCGGAGCAACAACGGCTCAGCCTCAATGTGGTAGGTCACACAAGCTCACAGAACGGGACAGCCAAGTGCTGAAGCACGTAAAAATCGCCTGTCCTCGGTTGCAACACACACTACCGAGTTCCAAACATCAACATAAGAACTGCTCCAAACTGCCTCTGGAAGCAACGTCAGGTCAAGAACTGTTCGTCGGGAGTTTGATGAAATGGGTTTCCATGGCCGAGCATCCGCACACAAGCCTAAGATCACCATGCGCAATGCCAAACGTCGGCTGGACTGTTGTAAAGCTCACCACCATTGAACTCTGGAGCAGTGGAAACGCGTTCTCTGGCGGATCCCAGGAGAATGCTACCTGCCCCAATGCATAGTGCTAACTGTAAAGTTTGGTGGAGGAGGAATAATGGTCTGGGGCTGTTTTTCTTGGTTTGGTTTTGGCCCCTTCGTTCCAGTGAAGGGAATTCTTAACACTACAGCATACAATGACATTCTACAATGCCACCGTGCAAAAAGTGGGGTCCATACAGAAATGGTTTGTCGAGATCAGTGTGGAAGAACTTGATTGGACTGTACAGAGCCCTGACCTCAACCCCATTGAACACTTTTGGAATGAACTGGAACACCAACTGCCCAACATCAGTGCCTGACCTCACTAATGCTCTTGTGGCTGAATGGAAGCAAGTCACTATAGACTGTTATAGCAGAAAACAGTGGGATCTACATATTAATCCCCAGAATTTTGGAATGAGATGTTCGACAAGCAGGTGTCCACATGCCTTTGGTCATGAATTGCATCTTTTTATATTTATTTATATATATATATATATATATATATATATATATATATATATATATATATATATATATATATATATATATATATATATATATTACCCTTTTTCTTGCCAATTTCGTGGTATCCAATTGATAGTGAAAGTCTTGTCTCATCGCTGCAACTCCCATACGGACTCGGGAGAGGTGAAGGTCGAGAGCTGTGAATCCTCCAAAACACAACCCAACCAAGTCGCACAGCTTCTTGACAGAATGTCCACTTAACCTGGATGCCAGTCGCACCAATATATCGGAGGAAACACTGTACACCTGCCGACCATGTCAGCATGCACTGCGCCTGGCCAACCACAGGAGTCGCTAGTGTGTGATGGGACAAAAACATCCCTGCTGGCCAAACCCTCCCCTAAACCGGACGATGCTGGGTCTCATGGGCCTGGACTCAAACCCAGAATCTCTAGTGGCACAGCAAGCACTGGGATTCAAGCACAGTGTCTTAGACCAGCAAGCACAGTGTCTTAGACCACTGAGCCACTCGGGAGGCCTCCATGAAGTGTATATATGTTGAAGTGCTGGAAATGACCATTTAAAACAGATTTATTATGTGTAACTTTTCACAGTCAAAGCTGTCCTCAGCTCCTAGGCTTCACTCACGAAGGTGAGGTAAAAGCCTATGACAGAGGCTAAAGCTCTCCTAATGAATGAAGTTCGTAAGAAACAGTATGTGTGTCTGCTCAGTGTGTGGATGCAGGAAGCACCAGTGACTCAGTCTATAAAAAAGTGGTCAGATGAAGCAGATGCTAAACTACAGGACTGTTTTGCTAGCACAGACTGGAATATGTTCTGTGATTCTTCTGATGGCATTGTGGACTACACCATATCAGTCACTGGCTTTATCAATAAGTGCATTGAGGACGTCATCCCCACAGTGACTGTACGTACATACCCCAACCAGAAGCCATGGATTACAGGCAACATTCACACCAAGCTAAAGGTTAGAGCTGCCGCTTTCAAGGTGTGGAACTCTAACCCAGAAGCTTATAAGAAATCCTATGCTATGCCCACTGACAAACCATCAAACAGGCAAAATGCCAATACAAGAATCGTACTACACCGGCTCCGACGCTCGTCGGATGTGGCAGGGCCTGCAAACTATTACAGACTACAAAGGGAGGCACAGCTGCCAGCTGCCCAGTGACACGAGCCTACCAGACGAGCTAAATCACTTCTATGCTCACTTTGAGGTAAGCAACACTGAAGCATGCATGAGAGTATCAGCTGTTCAGGATGACTGTGTGATCACACTCTCCTTTAAACAGGTCAACATTTACAAGGCCGCTGGGCCAGATGGATTACCAGAATGTGTGCTCCGGGCATGTGCTTACCAACTGGCAGGTATCTTCACTGACATTTTCAACATGTCCCTGAATGAGCCTGCTTCAAGCAGACCACCATAGTCCCTGTGGGCAAGAGCACTAAAGTAACCTGCCTAAATGACTACAGACCTGTAGTAATCAAGTCTGTAGTCATGAAGTGCTTTGAAAAACTGGTAATGAATGAATTCAAACACCATTATCCTAGAAAAACTAAACCCATCGCAATTTGCATACTGCTCAAACAGATCCACAGATTATGCAATCTCTACTGCACTCCACACTGCCCTGTTCCACCTGGACAAAAGGAACACCTATGTGAGAATGCTATTCACTGACTACAGCTGAGCGTTCAACACCATAGTTCCCTCAAAGCTAATCACTAAGCTAAGGATCCTGGGACTAAACACCTCCCTCTGCAACTGGATCCTGAACATCCTGATGGGCAAGGTGGTGAGGGTAGGTAGCAACACATCTGCCACGCTGATCCTCAACACTGGAGCCCCTCAGGGGTGCGTGCTCAGTCCCCTCCTGTACTCCCTGTTCAACCACGACTGCTTGATCAGGCACGACTCCAACACCATCATTAGGTTTGCAGACGACACAACAGTCGTAGGCCTGATCACCGACAATGACGAGACAGCCTCATGGAGGAGGTCAGAGACCTGGACGGGTGGTGCCAGAATAACAACCTATCTCTCAACGTAATCAAGACTAAGGAGATGATTGTGGACTACAGGAAAAGGAGGACCACGCCCCCATTCTCATCAACGCGGCTATAGTGGAGCAGGTTGAGAGCTTCAAGTTCATTGGTGTCCACATCACCAACAAACTAGAATGGTCCAAACACACCAAGACAGTAGTGAAGAGGGCACGACAAAACCAAATCCCCCTCAGGAGACTGAAAATATTTGGCATGTGTCCTCAGATCCTCAAAAGGTTCTTTAGCTGCAACATCGAGAGCACTGGTTGCATCACTGCCTGGTACGGCAACTGCTCGGCCTCCGACCGTTAAGGCACTGGGGCTAAGCTGCCTGCCATCCAGGACCTCTAACCAGGCGGTGTCAGAGGAAGGCCCCAAAAATTGTCAAAGACCCCAGCCATCCCAGTCATAGACTGTTCTCTCTGCTACCACATGGAAAGCGGTACCGTAGCGCCAAATCTAGGACCAAAAGGCTTCTAATCAGCTTTCACGCCCAAGCAATAAGAGTCCTGAACAGGTAGTCAAATGTTTATCATCTATGCATCTATGCATAGTCACTTTAACTATGCGACAGCGTAGAGCAGCAGGTGGTTAGAGCATTGGGCCAGTAACCGAGAGGTTGCTAGATCAAATCCTGAGCTGACAAGGTAAAAATCTGTCTTTCTACCCCTGAACATTGCAGTTAACCCACTGCTCCTAGGCTGTCATCGTAAATAAGAATTTGTTCCTAACTAACTTGCCTAGTTAAATGAGGGTAAAACAATACATATATGACCTCAAAAAGCCTGACAAACTGGTGCTCTGCACATTGACTCTGTCCCTGTATATAGCCTCGCTACGGTCATTTTACAGTTTAAAAAAAATGTATTGTTGCTTTACTTATCTATTGTTTTTTTCCTTCAAAATTGCACTGTTGGTTAGGGCTTGTAAGTAAGCATTTCACTGTAAGGTCGGCACCTGTTGTATTCGGAGCACGTGACAAATAAACTTTGATTTGATGGATAGCGATCTAACAGGAATTCAGTTTTCAGAGAATGCTGAGACAAAATAAATCCTCAACAAATCCTTAGACTTTTGTTCCAGTGTTAAAGATATATTTATTACCATGCTGTGTGTTTTCTGATAACTAAACGACATGCAGGCGTGGTGGCCATACAGTATCCTCTTCTGACTGACAAGTCAACAGATGGCCACGATACACTGTTGCTAGGCAACCACTAATCAAATACCCTTGGCACGCCACAGCTTTCATTTTGTTATTGAGTGTTGAATTCAAATTAATTTTGTTTAACTTTGTTTAAAGCAGTGAGGAGTTGCACTGCTCAGAGGAAAAGGGAGAGGAACTTTGAAACGAAATTATATACAGCTATCACACAGAGTGTGATGATACCTAAATATGAAATATGAGCTGAGATATTGCAACCTGCCATGTTGGAGTTGGCACCAAAAGTCTTCAGGTGGTGCAAAAGGTCACCTTTCTCATCAAGGGCACCGTTAACGAGATAACATGAATAATTAATGACTGAGCTTGGGGTGGCGGATGGGGAGACATCCATAATAGTAAAATGTATCTACATTAAACTCATACCTTTGAGTTGGTTGTTCAACCTAGACAATGGCATATGTTCTCAACTCGATGCTCTTGTATGCAAGACAAATTCCTTTAAAAGGTCAAATAAATGAACTGAACAGAACTGAACATTACAATGGACTCTGTGGCATTCTCAATTTCACACTGTTGCTAAATAATACATTTGTTGTGGGAGGTGAAAGCTGTCCCGATATCCAGACCAAACCATATATTTATAAAGGGCTGTCTACAGCACAGATCGAAAGAGCTAGGGGTGAGCGGTGGGCAACCAGGATGAAACAAACCAATTGTCCTGCAGGAACCACCAGTGGAGGACTGAGAGCACTATTAATTAGCACTCTAAATTTAGACTATGCTCACACACATACACATGATGTCATGGCTGGAGTACATTCCCTTCCAATGACAAAAAGATGTGAATGAAGTGTAATGTCAACAGAGAAGCATCACAGAGTGACAGTCTGAGAGGATTGCTGTGCTAAGATACAAATGCCGTAAGTAAGAGGTGGGGTGGGGCGGGGCCGACCTCTGATCCGAGATGCCTTTAGATGTCCATGTCTCCCCTGACAGAACGCTCAAAGAGCGTGTCGGGAAACATCAATTTTCCCCTGGAGGCAGCTAGGAGGCTGCTCATCTTGACAGTGAAGAGGGGGATATTACAAGAGAAAGACAGAGAGAGAGAGAAACTAGGTTTCTATTACAACATTTATTACATAGTTATAACACATAACACAGCAGATCTTTCCCTATCACAGTATAATTGAAGTATGGGTGTTTGTTCTTAGCCTTGTTCTTAGCCTCTGGGCAGAGTTCAGAGTGAGCCAAAGTCTTGACAATGAGTTCATCTGACAGATACACTCGTTTTGATCTCTGCACCTGTAGCTCAGCACCCGCTGATTCAGTAGGATTCAAATGTAATTTCACACTGTTTGAATTGGGCATTCCATGAGTGATTCTGAGAGCTTTTGTTGAGGGTTGATAGCATGAAGCTCACTGTGATCCCATACTCTGTCCTCAACCGTCTCAAGTGTATCACTGGCTGAGTCCCAAAAGGCCCCCTATAGTGCACTAGTTTTTGATCTTGTCTCATCGTTGCAACTCCACAATGGGCTCGAGAGGCGAAGGTCGAGACATGCGTCCCCTGAAACATGAACCATGGCCTCCACAATCACCCGACCGCTACCCAAATGAGATGATTTGGGATGAGATGAACCCCAGAGTGAAGGAAAAGCAGCCAACAAGTGCTCAGCATTTGTGGGAACTCCTTCAAGATGGTTGGAAAAGCATTCCAGGTGAAGCTGGTTGAGAGACTGCCAATTTTGTGCAAAGCTGTCATCAAATATACAGTTGAAGTCAGAAGTTAATATACACCTTAGCCAAATACATTTAAACTCAGTTTTTCACAATTCCTGACATTTAATCTGAGTAAGAATTCCCTGTCTTAGGTCAGTTAGGATCACCACTTTATTTTAAGAATGTGAAATGTCAGAATAATAGTAGAGAGAATATTTTTTTCAGCTCTTATTTCTTTCATAACATTCCTAGTTGGTCAGAAGTTTACATACACTCAATTAGTATTTGGAAGCATTGCTTTCAAATTGTTTAACTTTGGTCAAACGTTTTGGGTAGCCTTCCACAAGCTTCCCACAATAAGTTGGGTGAATTTCGGCCCATTCTTCCTGACAGAGCTGTACTGAGTCAGGTTTGTAGGTCTCCTTGCTCACACACGCTTTTTCAGTTCTGCCCACAAATTTTCTATGGGATTGAGGTCAGGGCGTTGTGATGGCCACTCCAATACCTTGACTTTGTTGTCCTTAAGCAATTTTGCCACAACTTTGAAAGTATGCTTGGGGTCATTGTCCATTTGGAATACCCATTTGCGACCAAGCTTTAACTTCCTGACTGATGTCTTGAGATGTTGCTTCAATATATCCACATAATTTTCATACCTCATGATGCCATCTAGTTTGTGAAGTGCACCAGTCCCTCCTGCAGCAAAGCACCCCACAACATGATGCTGCCACCCCCGTGCTTCATGGTTGGGATGGTGTTCTTCGGCTTGCAAGCCTCCCCTTTTTCCTCCAAACATAACGATGGTCATTATGGCCAAACAGTTATATTTTTGTTTCATCAGACCAGAGGACATTTCCCCAAAAAGTATGATCTTTATCCACATGTGCTGTTGCAAACCGTAGTCTGGCTTTTTTTATGGCGGTTTTGGAGCAGTGGCTTCTTCCTTGCTGAGCGGCCTTTCAGGTTATGTTGATGTTGGGCTCGTTTTACTGTGGATATATATACTTTTGTACCTGTTTCCTCCAGCATCTTCACAAGGTCTTTTGCTGTTGTTCTGGGATGGATTTGCACTTTTCGCACCAAAGTACGTTCATCTCTAGGAGACAGAAGGTGTCTCCTTCCTGAGCAGTATGACGGCTGCGTGGTCCCATGGTGTTTATACTTGCGTGCTATTGTTTGTACAGAGGAACGTCGTACCTTCAGGCATTTGGAAATCCACAGGTACACCCCCAATTGACTCAAATTATGTAAATTAGCCTTCTAAAGTCATTACATAATTTTCTGGAATTTTCCAAGCTGTTTAAAAGCACAGTCAACTTAGTGTATGTTAACTTCTGATCCACTGGAATTGCGATACAGTGAATTGTAAGTGAAATAATCTGTCTGGAAACAATTGTTGGAAAAATGACTTGTGTTAACAAGAAATTTGTGGAGTGGATGAAAAAACAAGTTGTAATGACTCCAAACTTAGTGTATGTAAACTTCCGACTTCAACTGTATACAGGTAAGATAGCCTAGTGTTTGCTTGCTACATTTTCAGATATTACACAAATGTTAGCTGCCTGTTCAGGGGCAGAACAACAGATTTGTACCTTGTCAGCTTGGGGATATGAACTTGCAACCTTTCAGTTACTAGTCCAACGCTCTAACCACTAGGCAACCCTGCCACCCCATAGACTGATAGGTTTCATAAGAAAGTACTTTGTTTCTGGCCATTTTGAGCCTGTCATCGATCCCACAAGTGCTGATGCTCCAGATACTCAACTAGTCTAAAGAAGGCCAGTTTTATTGCTTCTTTAATCATATCAACACTTTTCAGCTGTGCTAATATACAGTAATTGTAAAAGGGTTTTCTAATGATCAATTTGCCTTTTAAAATGATACACTTGGATTAGCTAACACAACGTACCATTGGAACACAGGAGTGATGGTTGCTGATAAATGGGCCTCTGTATGCCTACATAGATATTCCATAAAAATCGGCAGTTCCCAGCTACAATAGTCATTTACAACATTAACAATCTCTACACTGTATTTCTGATCAATTTGATGTTATTTTAATGGACTATTTTTTTGTGCATTTCTTTCAAAAACAAGGACATTTCTAAGTGACCCCAAACTTTTGAACGGTAGTGTAAGTATTCAGACCCTTTGCTATGAGACTCAAAATGGTTTTCAGGTGCATCCTGTTTCCATTGATCATCCTTGAAATGATTCTACATCATGATTGGAGTGGAAAGGAACACACCTGTTTAAATAAGTTCCCACAGTTGACTGCATGTCAGAGCCAAAAACACAAGCCTTGAGGCCAAAGGAATTGTTCGTAGACAGGATTGTGTTAAGGCACAGATCTGGGGAAGGGTACCAAAACATGTCTGCAGCATGGAAGCTCCCCAAGAATACAGTGGCCTCCATCATTCTTAAATGGTAGACGTTTGGAACCACCAAGATTCTTCTTTGAGCTGGCCGCATGGCCAAACTGTGCAAACGGGGGAGAACGGCCTTGGTCACTCTGAACCCAATGGTCACTCTGACAGAGCTCCAAAGCTCCTCTGTGGAGATAGGAGAACCTTCCAGAAGGACAGTCATCTCTACATCACCACCAATCAGGTCTTTACGGTAGAGTGGCCAGACAGAAGCCATTCCTCAGTAAAAGGCGCATCACAGCCCGTTTGGAGATTGCCAAAAGGCACCTAAAGACGCTTAGACCATGAGAAATAAGACTTTCTGGTCTGATGAAACCTACTTGAACCTGGCACCATCCCCACGGTGAAGCATGGTGATGGCAGCATCATGCTATAGGAATGTTTTCTCCGGCAGGGACTGGGATACTAGTCAGGATCGAGGCAAAGATGAAGAGAGAAAAGTACAGAGATCCTTGATGAAAACCTGCTCCAGAGCTCTCAGGATCTCAGACTGGGGCAAAGGTTCACCTTCCAACAGGACAATGACCATAAGAACACAGCCAAGACAATGCAGGAGTGGCTTTGGCACAAGTCTTTGAATGTCCTTGAGTGGCCCAGCCAGAGCCCGGACTTCAACCCGATCGAATGTGACCAATACATTTGATTTGATTTGATTTTTGATTTGATATCTCTGAAGAGACCTGAAAATAGCTGAGCAGTGACGCTCCCCATCCAACCTGACAGAGCTTGAGAGGATCTGCAGAGAATAATGGGAGAAACTCCCCAAATATAGGTGTGCCAAGCTTGTAGCGTCATACCAAAGAACTGAGTTAAGGGTCTGAATTCTTATGAAAATATGATATTTCAGTTTTTATTTTTAACACATTTGCAAAATGTAAAAAAAACTGTTTTTGCTTTGTCATTATGGGGTACTGTGTGCAGATTAATGAGGGGGAAAAAAACAATTTAATCCATTTTAATCCAGAATAACATACCAAAATTTGGAAAAAGTCAAGGGGTCTGAATACTTTCAGAATGCACTGTATATATAATAAAGAAAAGAAGAGAAATAAGAAATAAGAGAGGAAGCTATATACAGGGTCAGTACCAGTACCAAATGTACAATGTGCAGGCATACTGAAATATTTGAGGTAGATATGTACATGTAGGTGGGGATTAGGAGAAAGTGACTGGTAGCAGGATAAATAATACAAACGATAGTTAACAGTATGGCAGAAGCCTAAGTGGTGGATGAGTGTATATAAGTGTAAGTGTGAGTGTGTGAGTGATTGTGTGAGTGAGTGAGTGAGTGAGTGAGTGAGTGAGTGAGTGAGTTTGTGAAAAAGTGTAGGCGTGATAGGTGGATATGCATTTAAACGGGGCTGAAAAGTGACTGGTAGCAGGAACATATTAATATTATGGTAATATACTAGTGGTAATATATACAGCACAAGTGAATAGGAGTATTTGTGACCAGTAGCAGGAGAAATACTATATACAGTGTATGCAAATTAAGTATGGATGTCATAAGGTGAATGCACCAATTTGTAAGTCGCTCTGGATAAGAGCGTCTGCTAAATGACTTAAATGTAAATGTAATGTAAATGAGAAATAGATAGGTACTAATGGTAATGGTAATGACAATCAATAATCAATGAACAGCAGCGTAGTGGTACTAACACATCTACTCCATACTCATTTGAAAGAAGTGTAGGGCTATAGGGTATATAAGTACACAGTTAAAATATAAAGACTCCATCATTGCGAAGTAAAACCATGAAAAGTATTGCACCTAAACTGAGATCTGAGCTGCATTCCAAACACTTAAAAGACACACCCTCTCCCCTCGGCCCTTAAATTAAGTGGACACACCTGGCGACGGATCATGACGTCTGACGAGTTGACACTTGCAGTGCGAGGGAAGAATGAACAAAGTTTAAATGGGCCTCTCTTGCCCGGAAAAGTGTCACTCCTTCATCTCACGGTTGTGTTGCCGATCATCATGGAACCACCAGTAGCTGTGTGTGCCTTATATGCTCTACATTCAATTAGGATTGCATTTCACATCTTGGTTAGAAGACAACGCATCTGCAGACATCGAATGTTAGCCATCCTACCATATCTGTCACGACTTCCACCGAAGTCGGCTCCTCTCCTTGTTCGGGCGGTGTTCGGCGATCGACGTCACCGGCTTTCTAGCCATCGCCGCTCCATTTTTCATATTTCTATTTGTTTTGTCTTGTTTCCATACACACCTGGTTTTCATTATCTAATCACACTGCATGTATTTAGTCCTCGGTTCCCCTCCATGTCTTTGTGTGTAATTGTTTATTGTTATGTGAGATGTTCACGCGCTAGACTTTTGTACATGTTCCGTGTTTTCTTTTGGGCACTCTGATGTAATTTTGCTTCTATTTCTTGACCGGAATAAAAGTGTGCCTGTTAAATTTACTCTGCTCTCCTGCACCCGACTTTGCCTCCCATACACAGCCGTAACAATATCTGGTAAATCGAAAAGCAAACCAAACAAAAACATCATTACTTTTATGAAGTGTTTGAGCCGTCATGTGCATCAGTAGCACCATTTCTAATGTTGAATTCTCCATATTAATGTTGGGATTTATGTTTTGGCAGACTTTTCTTAGCAGATGTACAATCATCGTGAATTAAATGATGGGGCATTTCAGGCCCCAGAGTGAACATAATTGTACACTCGCAAACTCAATCAAAAACGAGGGCTGACTTCCCTTGCTTGGCTAATCACTTGGACCGACGACAAAGATGGCCGCAGGGATTCACCCAAGGGCATAAGGCGAGGGTACGTGGAGGAGGGTGTTTGTCTTTTATGAGTTTGAAACGCAGCCCTTGTGTTTGGAGGGTGTTTCAATGGAAACCCAATGTAAGCGTTATAATAGACTGAACGTATGTCAAAACAGAATGGTATTCTGAGCCGTCCAAAGTGGTTCTTCAATCTAAATAATTGTGTTTTAAGAGAATGTTGTGAAAACATGCATGTAAAAGGCAGCACCCAAACACCAAATGTTTTGGCAGACTGTGCCTTTCATATAATCAAATGTTTCTAAATTGCAAATTGTTTATAGCATAAATATTGATTGAATAATCAGTAAATATATTTATCAAAATTTTAAAGAAAACACTGGGATTTTAATACTTATCCCAGGTTCAAATGTGGTACTATTTATAGGCTGCAGTTGCCAGGCAACTTTGTGAGATTATAAATAATGTTACAATCAAAATGTTTAGGGATATCTAAGTTATATCAGAGGTGACATGTATGAAGTGAGCCTTCATCACTGGTATTCATGTGAGAAGGTGGACGTGAACCCAGTACTCCTGCTTGTCAAAACACTGTCTTAGTCCACTAATCCAGTCTTCAGGAGTTAACTGTTGTGCAGAACCACCCTTGTTACATCGATCACACGGGGCCTGATTCAGACTTGAGATAAGTAGACTTAACATGGACTGAATAAAAAAAAAGATGACTGTAGTCAATTTTAAGTCAACGTTAAATCAAGTTTTGTATTTTATTTTATTTACCATTTATTTAACTAAGGCAAGTCAGTTAATTAAGAACAAATTCTGATGACGGCCTACCCTGGCCAAACCCTAACGACGCTGGGCCAATTGTGCGCCACCCTATGGGACTCCCAATCACGGCCGGTTGTGATACAGCCTACAATGTAGAAAATAGTAAAAATAAAGAAAAACATTGGAATGAGTAGTGTGTCCAAACTTTTGACTGGTACTGTACATACATACTATGTTACCCACCAGCTGTCCAATCCTAACAAAAGCCTATCAAAACCAGGGTCACAACTGAACTGTCCATTGTCAATCACATCATCTAACTCAACTGTACAATGATTCAATTCATCTGAACAATCTTCCATGACATGTACCATCTGAATATAAAGACTCAGGTCAGGAAATTAGCACAATGGATGACTGGTGGATGGTATTGAGCCCTGGGCTGAAGTTTTTACAAGTTTTGTATGAGTGCTACTTCTGTATTTTTTTTCCATGAATGTGAAATATAATGACACATTTCTGATTTTGAAGAATATGACACTGTAAATACCTTACAGATCGTTGAATTGTCTTTAACCATAAAAACATGTTCAAGACCTTTCAATGTTTTGTCATGTGATAATTTGCTAATAAAATATAAAGCATTTGAAGCTTCAATCGTTTCTTGAAAAAGTATTTTTGTACTCATTGCTCATAATCATGGACAAAATTGTGTCCTTTCTTTTAGCATAATACTGTCCATTTTACCTTATGGAATTACTGATGTCATGTTTCAAAATACCTCAGGATTAATGTTTCCATACACCTTAAATCTTTCCCAATTCCCTCACAACCATGTGACCATGTGTTTCAATAATCCAGCAAAATTGGATTATTGTCTCCTTTAAATTGGTGGCAGCTCAGTTGCCAGTAGTTTTGGTGTTATAAAGCACTTCATTTGTACAGCGTGGTGCACTATACAGGGAATAGGGTGCCATTTGGGACACAACCAGTATGTGTAAGGTTGTGTAACTTTCCCGAATATGTAAGGGATCAGGGTATAAAATGATGTTTGAAGATGAACGGGAAGGGGTTTAGATAAAATACCGGTTTTTCAAAGGTGAGCAACCAAGACACTCAAAAGACTGACTGGAATGATTGGCTGAAGAAATGGTAATCAACATCCCATCTATTCAGTGTTATCAATTAAAAAGGGTTGGAAGGGGCTTTATTTGTCAAGCGCTGCTTGTTTGTGGTTGCGGCTGGTGTTATCTCTCAGCATATGTGTGTGTGTGTGTGTGTGTGTGTGTGTGTGTGTGTGTGTGTGTGTGTGTGTGTGTGTGTGTGTGTGTGTGTGTGTGTGTGTGTGTGTGTGTGTGTGTGTGTGTGTGTGTGTGTGTGTGTGTGTGTGTGTGTGTGTGTGTGCGCACGTGTGTTTCGAGCCCTACCCTAGCAACATCACACATCGCCACTGACGTGTGCGTTTACACCTCCACCCACACACTGCCTCGCCGGGAATTAGCACGGCGAAGAAGAAGAAACCCTCAAAGCAGCACAGTGTTGGCAATTAAACACAAACACTCACAGTAACAAAACAGAGAAAGAGAAAGAAATGAAAGAAGTGGGATACAATTGGGGGTAAAAAAAAAGAAGTAAAAGATTTGAGTGCAAATCAAATGTGGCAGTTGAGCAAGTCAAATGCGAGGCAAATATTCCTTCTCGAGACGTGCTAAGTTGAAGTGGAGACATCTAATGAATGATTAATGGACGAATGGCTATCAATATTGTAGGAGCTGGGGTCTGTTTAATTCTTGATCAGGTCTGTGGTTATACTTCCTGCAGACTGTGCATGGGCTGGTTGCATACGTAGGCTAACATGTTCTGGGCTCATGTAAGAAAGGATTTCATGAGGAAACTGCAGAGCTCTGATTTCCATAATTCAGTCACCCGAGGATGTATGGGGATACAAAGGGTTCCATGCTGGATCAAATTCAATGACTTGCATATTAATGCATGCAGAGGCATTTATTCTTCATTCCGGCTCAAAACGACACAGATGCCAATTGACTTCTTGTTACATCGGGATACCTCTTGAGATTATCTCCTTGTGGAGGGTTCTGAGAGCTATGGAAGATGGAAGTGACAGTCTAAACAAATAGGAAGATTTCCCCTTGCTGTATGTGTTTGTACTTAAGCATGACTGAGAGCCCATCTTAGCCCATTTCATCATGTCTGCTCACGTTGCTGATCCACCATACGCGAAACACCGGACGAGAGCCGAAGGAATGAACAATGACCTTTCCAATTATTGTCAAGAGGAAACACAAAGCATATTGTTGTATTTTTCAAATAATAGCTTCTCTTTGACCCTAAGCAATTACTTACCCTTCCAGACCTGTATACTGTCACTTACATTTACTGTACCATTAAGTGATTAGTTAAACGGCCATAGAATGAGAGAAGTGAGAGAAAGCGGGGAGGAATTGGTCACTGTGTTGATTGACTGTACTGACTAACAGTCTTTCGTGCCCAAAGCAAAGGTGTAGAAGCATAGTAACAGATTCTGCGCAGAGCGCATTCAGCTCTCAAGGTTAAACAAATCATGTTTTTACCACACAGTGAAGGAAGTAACAACACAGTCTCGCCTTTACATTTTCAGTCTTGTCCTTGTGGCTTACCAGGATTTACAGATAATAACACAAAACCTCTGGCCAAAAGAGAATATACAGCGATTTGGAATTATTATCAGCACTGTATTACCATCTGTGTGACCAGGATATAGAACAAAATATTTGTACATTGTGCACGAATAAACAGCATAAGGCAAAATGTTTCAGTTCCCTTGTCCAAACGTTGTTGTGTTCCACATTTCCATGTGTTAGATCAGTAGTGCCTCTCATTCAATCAAATCCTTAATTTCCCATGTTACAGTACACCTCTATGGCCACTTTAATCATGCCATTTTCAAGCATCAAAGCAGCACACTCTACTGGAGAGAGATCTGATCCTAAATTGGTTTGTGACTGACTCGCGAACAATCAATTGATTCTCGCACGCAGCGGCCCGCTCTTGCTTGGCTAGGGACATGCTCGCGCATGCAAACAGTGGGATTATGACATTTGAGAGGACTTGTCGACTTCAGAGCCAGATAACCGAGCGGGCGGATAGCATGGGAAAATCATGAGCAAGAGACCCCAGTGTGATCCTACCAGGGTCGCCTGAGCTGAATAAATAACAGATCCAATAGTGCGTGTGTGCGCGCATGTATGTGCATGTTGTGTATCCACATAGCATTAAAGATATTTAAAGCATTTTTTACATTGTATTAAGTAAGATCAAAAGGTTTCCAACCATGAAGAGGTCCTGCTGTGTTTTCCTGCTACTCTTAAACACTCACCTGGCGACGTCTCCATCAAGGTAACCCTGTTTGTGAGCGTGTGTCAGTGGAGGCTGGTGACTTGAAAAATGGAGGAGGATGGGAGACCAACTGTAAAGGCACGGAACGGAGACGACAAAGTGTGTTTCAAAAATTGTGAAAGACTATTATTTTAACCTAATATAGACAATTATAGTACAATATTATGGGGAATGAGAAAGCTACTTACAGTGTTGGGAAGGGATCACAGCAGTGATTGAATGAGGGTATGAGGCTTGAGTTCAGTGCAGGACAGGGGTTGATGTGTTCATAGGCTTCAATGCAGGACAGCTCGGCTCATCATGGATAGATGGTGAAGGAGAAGAGCTTAACTCTTCACTGAGGGCAGGACAGGATTTGACTAGGAAGACAAAAAGCAATAACACAACACACGACACAGTTAGACAAAAGAGCTAAGAACGAGTTAGTCCATTATTGTTGTGTAATAACGTGATTGTGTCCACATAGACATTTGACAGGTCTACTCACAGTGCTTGGAGAGGAAACATTCAATGTGCCAGTGGATGAGAGGGTACATGAGACGTTTCTTCAGTTCATGTCAGGAGAGAGTTGACAATGGTAGTGGAGTGGACTGGTCATCACCTCTTGATCAGGGAACAGGACGGGACTTAGCTGGAAATACAAATAGCAGATACATTCCATTACATCAGTGGCACCATAGGTTTGGGCAACAAAGTTTCTCCGTGAAGTTAAACTGAAGACATCTCAGAATTCACAAAGTCAATCACAGACTGTACATCTCATCCACTTGACACATCAAAGTAGCCCAAGAAATGTTCTTGAATAAAGCCCTGATCATCCATATGCTTGACGATAACTAACAACTGCGAGCAGAGTGGTGGCATCACGAGGCCCAGAGTGGTGGGGCAATTTGTTCCCCCTGGGGTCAGGAGTTTTTCCTTATCTGGTAACCTAACCAGGAAAACTCCAGAATCTATAGGGTATGGTATAACAGTAATTAATCTGTTGTGAAAATGTTTTATAAGGGCTATGATGGGACCAGGTTTTCCTAATCAGGTCATATTGTTTTAAAAAAAACTCCTGGAAAAAACTCCTGGGCCTTGGGAGGATGAAAACCCTGTCAAACTGCAGCTACCTTATACTTGTTCATATGATTTATATTTAGACGAGGCTAACAGGGGGGTTTCCTCTACCCAGACACAAAGACAACAACTAATGGACAATAAAGGACTGCCCGTTCCATGATCTCGCCATCACGGTTGACAACTCCATTGTTTCCTCCTCCCAGAGCGCTAAGAACCTTGGCGTGATCCTGGACAACACCCTGTCGTTCTCAACTAACATCAAGGCGGTGGCCCGTTCCTGTAGGTTCATGCTCTACAACATCCGCAGAGTACGACCCTGCCTCACACAGGAAGCGGCGCAGGTCCTCCACTCGTTACCTGTATTAAATCCAGGCACTTGTCATCTCCCGTCTGGATTACTGCAACTCGCTGTTGGCTGGGCTCCCTGCCTGTGCCATTAAACCCCTACAACTCATCCAGAACGCTGCAGCCCGTCTAGTGTTCAACCTTCCCAAGTTCTCTCACGTCACCCCGCTCCTCCGCTCTCTCCACTGGCTTCCAGTTGAAGCTCCATCCGCTACAAGACCATGGTGCTTGCCTACGGAGCTGTGAGGGGAACGGCACCTCAGTACCTCCAGGCTCTGATCAGGCCCTACACCCAAATAAGGGCACTGCGTTCATCCACCTCTGGCCTGCTCAACCTCCCTACCACTGAGGAAGTACAGTTCCCGCTCAGCCCAGTCAAAACTGTTCGCTGCTCTGGCTCCCCAATGGTGGAACAAACTCCCTCACGACGCCAGGACAGCGGAGTCAATCACCACCTTCCGGAGACACCTGAAACCCCACCTCTTTAAGGAATACCTAGGATAGGATAAAGTAATCCTTCTCACCCCCCTTAAAATATTTAGATGCACTATTGTAAAGTGACTGTTCCACTGGATGTCATAAGGTGAATGCACCAATTTGTAAGTCGCTCTGGATAAGAGCGTCTGCTAAATGACTTAAATGTAAATGTAAATGTAATATAACTCACAGGGCTGAGCTTGCTTTATGCATGTTTGCATAGTGCAGGCCTATGTAACTGTAGGCCTAATTAAAAATGTACACACAGTCTATGTCATCACTATTATGTTGATTGATTCATTCCAGTTAATAATTTTGGAATTAAATGGTCTAGCCAGCCCAAGTTTGCATATAAGCCAAATTTGATCACATTCACATGTTCTCCTGACAAACAAATGGACTATAAATACATACAGTGGGGCAAAAAAGTATTTAGTCAGCCACCAATTGTGCAAGTTTTCCCACTTAAAAAGATGAGAGAGGCCTGTCATTTTCTTCATAGGTACACTTCAACTATGACAGACAAAATGAGAAGAAAATCCAGAAAATCACATTTTATTTGCAAATTATGGTGGAAAATAAGTATTTGGTCACCTACAAACAAGCAAGATTTCTGGCTCTCAAAGACTCCACCCACTGCACCCCAGGAGAGAATCGGCAATCCAGGTTCACCTGCAATAACTAATTAGCCCACAGTACCCGTAACTTCTTCTTTAAGAGGCTCCTCTGTCCTCCACTCGTTACCTGTATTAATGGCACCTGTTTGAACTTGTAATCAGTATAAAAGACACCTGTCCACAACCTCAAACAGTCACACTCCAAACTCCACTATGGCCAAGACCAAAGAGCTGTCAAAGGACACCAAAAACAAAATTGTAGACCTGCACCAGGCTGGGAAGACTGAATCTGCAATAGGTAAGCAGCTTGGTTTGAAGAAATCAACTGTGGGAGCAATTATTAGGAAATGGAAGACATACAAGACCACTGATAATCTCCCTCGATCTGGGGCTCCATGCAAGATCTCACCCCGTGGGGACAAAATGATCACAAGCACGGTGAGCAAAAATCACACGGGGGGACCTAGTGAATGATCTGCAGAGAGCTGGGACCAAAGTAACAAAGCCTTCCATCAGCAAGGGCATTGAAGATGAAACGTGGCTGGGTCTTTCAGCATGACAATGATCCCAAACACTGTTTCAATCTCACTTTTAATTGATGATGTGATGGAAGCGATCAAATCATTCTGAACTGATTTCGACATCCCAGAGTAGACAGTAGAAACATCCATATGCTCAGCAAGTAAAGCATCATAACGTGCAATTACCTCTGAAAGTTCCTTGTAGTTGCCCTTGTTAGGTGAATTTTCCCTCTCAACGTGCCCCTAAGTAAAATCCAACTCTTGCCAATAAGCTGCTTTGAACATGTTTCTTCTTAATTTTTTATATATTTTGTACATTTTTATTTAACCTTTATTTAACTTGGCAAGCCAGTTAAGAACACCGTCCAAAACCTAACCAGGACGACGCTGGACCAAAAATGCTCAACTATCTCTCTTCACTCTCAATCTCTATCCAATATGTCCAAACTCACCAACCTTCTCAACACATAGAACCCCCATAATGCTCTGTGGCACAACCCTAATACATTGTTCGTTCTCTGATCCTAATCCTATGATTGGATGGACAACATGTCAGTTCAAATTGCAAAAGCTTTGATTGGATGGAGGACGTCCTCCGGAAGTCGTAATAATTACCTAGGGAAGGGGGTAAGGCCTACGAGCCTCCTAGGTTTTGTATTACAATCACTGTAGCCAGTGAAGGAAGGGAAATAGCTGTCCTCTGGCTACACCATGGTGCTAGCCCAGAGTGTGTGTTTGTAATCTCCCTGTAATTCTCTAACATGAATCTAAACCATGTAAAGCCTCACTGTCATCCTAGAGTAGAAGGTTAGCAGTGTCATTTAAGAATGCAAATTATGTCATTAACTTGGAAGAGAGTTTCCCAAAGTTTAATTTTTTATCCACAGCAGGACGTATTAGCATCTCTTTGAATCCGACACCTGGACAGGGGAGGAAGTAATACATTAGTACAAAGAGCTTCACACTGAAGCGATTAAAGTTTAACAGAGAGGATGAGTGCAATTAAAAACACAGCAGTGAGTCATGTCCCCATGGGTAGTCCCCTAGACATGAAAACAAGTCACAACAAACAACAGTAAAACTCCACTATCCTCGTTCTGGTCTAAGTGCTTCATTGTTCATATACCAGAAATTCAAAGTAAACAGTCCACCTACACTTGACCGTAATTGGGCTGAAAAAATTACCATGACTTTGGGAAGAAAAAAAAAACATGTTTCTTCAGGATTGCCTTGATGGGAAAAGTAAGAACCACAAATCATTTTTCTACCTTTTTTGTTTTCTACGTGGTGGCGACCATCCCCTTTGTTTTTCTGACACCATGACTAGCCTGGTATACGTTAGCCATATGTGTATGTGATTTAGCTACCAGGCTAGCAAGGCCCACGTACTGAATAGGCTGATTGACTTCTCACTGTGGTCTCAGTGGTGATGGGAAGCTTTTGTAGAGGCTTGAGGTTGGCTAGCCTTTAGGTGAACTCAGGACATAGAAAGACTTCTTCCTTTCACCTGACCCCCCCCCCCCCCACATTCTACTCCTCTATTCCACCCACTGCACCCCAGGGAGACGGATCACCACCTCAAGCTGAACCTCGGCAAGACGGAGCTGCTCTTCCCTCCCGGGGAATCCTGAATCGGCAATCATTGGCAGGTCCAGTCCCTGCAATACCACGCAATAACTAATTAGCCCACAGTACACTGTGTCTTCATACATTTTGAGGTAGATTTGCTAGATAAGCAAAGAGGGTGAATCTATGAAATAATGATGTTATCACAAAACCATGTGAGAAATGTGATTTTGTAGGAGGAATACATTTGGAATTGCTCTAGGCTCTTCTGCAATAGTTCTAGGCTATTTTGCAATTTCACTCAATAACCACCCACAGACCTTCCCACAGCAAAATATGCACTCATTGGCAGAGTTAGATATGCGAAATTTACGCAGGCAGGGAGGTGCCATGAAATAATGCTGATGATGCGATTATAAAACCAAATGAGAAATGATTTTGTAGGAGGAATACATTTTCAATTGTGTTGTTGGCTTGGACTAGTTGTAGGCTCTTCTGCAGATACTGAAGGGTAAATTAGCAAAGACATGGTGCTAGTTGCTGCATATATATGGTGTACATATTAGGATAGCCTCCGCAGGATTTGTTTCAATCTCAGGAGTGCATGTATAACGTTTTTGTTTCCGCTTACTTCTTCCTGACGTCTCAAAAGTTCTTGAGTAAAATGAGCAGCAGTGTTTTTCCGACAGAGGCTGAGCATTTCTGAGCTAACCGAACTGCCAAAAGACAGATTAATATTGACACTGGTGTTCCACCATGGCTTAGGATAAATAAGCCATCAACACAATAAGGTCATGAGTCAGGGTTGGGTAGGTTACTTTCTAAATGTAATCCATTACCGTGACTAGTTACCTGTCCAAAATTGTAATCAGAAACTGTTGGATTACCCAAACTCAGTTGCAAAATCTGATTACTTTCAGGTACTTTTAGATTACTTTCCCCTTAAGAGGCGCAGGTTTTTTTGTCATGAATCTTGTTCTGGACGCAGCTCTGCAGAGTGGACATTAGCTGGCACAGCCACAAATCTGTTTTTAAACCTAACCCTAACCTAACCCTAACCTTAACAACACTGAAAATCCTCATTTCCGGTCACAATTTGTGGACTTGTTTACGTGCTGCTGTGTGGTTTGTTGCTAACGTTACTTTGCTACCTGTCAACTTTACGTTTTTTACTTTTTAATTACCATTTTATATTTATATTTTTTGTCTCTCTCAACTTTTTAAATTCAACTTTTTCACCCAGGCCGCTTTATCTGGACATGGTTCTACAGGACCTCCACTAGCCAAAGCTACGTAGTAACATTAACATTATGCCTTCTAATTGCAGTCGCTGTTCTCGTAATATACAGGAGAACGATCGCCTTATGGTGAGGATAGCCGTGCTGCAAGCCCAGCTTCAGATGCAATCGTTAGGCAAGTGTAATATAAGTGTAGGAAAGGATGAAACAGCGTCTGTGCCACCAATGAGTACAGATAGTAGTATAAATCCCCTGGCACAGTCTCCGCAGCCATACAATTTTCTCATGGTTTCTGGATGGAAATGCTGTAGGAACGCTCAACCGGTGTCGCTCATTCAGTCGACAGAAACATTCAACCGGTTCTCCCCATTAAGCAACGAGTTGAAGTCAGAGGCCGAGCCTTCTCTGGTTTCTCCTCCACCCGTAACAGGGTCTGAGACGCCGAAGACTCCCACCATTAGCGCTGACAAATTGAACACCCTAGTCATTGGCGACTCCATTACTAGCAGTGTTACACTTAAAAAGAATCATCCAGCGATCATACACTGTTTACCAGGGAGCAGGGCTAACAACATTAAGGCTAATTTGAAGATGGTGCTGGCTAAGGCTAAAACTGGCGAGTGTAGAGAGTATAGGGATATTGTTATCCACGTCGATTTTAGGATGAAACAGTCAAAGGTCACCAAGCGCAACATAGCTTCAGCGTGTACATCAGCTAGAAAGAAGTATCGGCATCAAATAATTGTCATCTGGCCCCCTCCCAGTTAGGGGGAGTGATGAGCTCTACAGCAGAGTCTCACAACTCAATCGTCGCTGGTTAAAAACTCTTTTCTGCCCCTCCCAAAAGATAGAATTTGTAGATAATTGGCCCTCTTTCTGGGACTCACCCACAAATAGGACCAAGCCTGGCCTGCTATGGAGTGACATCCTAGCTGGAGGGATGCGCTCATCTTATCTATGAACATAGACAGGGCTCTAACTCCTCTAACTCCACAATGAGATAGGGTGCAGGCCAGGCAGCAGGCTGTTAGCCAGCCTGCCAGCTTAGTAGTCTTCCACTAGCACAGTCAGTGTAGTCAGCTCAGCTATCCCCATTGAGACTGTGTCTGTGCTTCAGTATAGGTTGGGCAAAACCAAACATGGCAGTGTTCACCTTAGCAATCTCACTGGAATAAAGACCTCTATCATTCCTGCCATTATTGAAAGAGATTGTGAAATCTCACATCTCAACATAGGGCTACTTAATGTTAGATCCCTCACTTCCAAGGCAGTTATAGTCAATGAACTAATCACTGATCATAATCTTGATGTGATTGGCCTGACTGAAACATGGCTTAAGCCTGATGAATTTACTGTGTTAAATGAGGCCTCTTCTCCTGGTTACACTAGTGACCATAACCCCCACATATCTCGCAAAGGCGGAGGTGATGCTAACATTTACAATAGCAAATTTCAATTTACACAAAACAATTACTGTGTTTTCATCTTTTGAGCTTCTAGTCATGAAATCTACTGAACCTACTCGATCACTTTTTATAGCTACGATTTACAGGCCTCCTGGGCCATATACAGCATTCCTCACCGAGTTACCTGAATTCCTATCGGACCTTGTAGGCATGGCAGATATTATAATTTTTGGCGACTTTAATATTCACATGGACAAGTCCACAGACCCAAAAGGCTTTCAGAGCCATCATCGCCTCAGTGGGTTTTATCCAACATGTCTCTGGACCTGCTCACTGCCACAGTCATACTCTGGACCTAGTTTTGTCCTGTGGAATAAATATTGTAGATCTTAATGTTTTTCCTCATAATCCTGGACTATCGGACCACCATTTTATTAAGATTGCAATCACAACAAATAATCTGCTCAGACCCTAAGCAAGGATCATCAAAAGCTGTGCTATAAATTCTCGGGCAACCCAAAGATTCCTAGATGCCCTTCTAGACTCCCTCAACCTACCCAAGGACATCAGAGTACAAAAATCAGTTAACCACCTAACTGAGGAACTAAATTTAAACTTGAGTAATACACTAGATGCAGTCGCACCCCTAAAAACAAAAAACATTTATCATAAGAAACCTGCTCCCTGGTATACATAAAAATACCCGAACCCTGAAGCAAGCTTTGAGAAAATTGGAACGGAAATGGCGCTACATCATACTGGAAGTCTTCCGACTAGCTTGGAAAGTCAGTACCGTGCAGTATCGAAGAGCACTCACTGCTGCTCGATCATCCTATTTTTCCAACTTAGTTGAGGTGAATAAGAAAATGTATTTTTGATACTAAAAAAAGCTAACTAAAAAGCAGCATTCCCCAAGAGAGGATGGCATTCACTTCAGCAGTGATAAATTCCTGAACTTCTTTGATGAAAAGCTCATGATCATTAGAAAGGATATTTTCAGACTACTCCATAAATCTGCGTATTTCTCCAAATTTCAGTTGTCCTGAGTCTGCACAACACTGCCAGGACATAGAATGAAGGGAGACACTCAAGTTTTTTAATACTATATCTATTGACACATTGATGAAAATAGTCATAGCCTCTAAAACTTCAAGCTGCATACTGGACTCTATTTCAACTAAGCTAATGAAAGAGCTGTTTCCTGTACTTGACCCTCCTATGTCGAACATAATAAACAGCTCCTGTGTGCCAAACTCACTAAAAGTGGCAGTAATAAAGCCTCTTGAAAAAGCTAAACCTTGCATGGAAAAAAATTAAAAATAATCGGCCTATACCGAATCTCCTATTCCACTCAAAAATAATTTGAAAAAGCTGTTGTGCAGCAACTCACTGCCTTCCTGAAACAAACAATGTATACGAAAGGCTTCAGTCTAGTTTTAGACCCCATCATAGCACTGAGACTGCACTCATGAAGGTGGCAAATGACTTTTTAATGGAGTCAGATCAAGGCTCTGCATCTGTCCTCGTGCTTCTAGACCTTAGTGCTAATTTTGATACCATTGATCACCACATTCTTTTGGAGAGATTGGAAACCCAAATTGGTCTACACGGACAAGTTCTGGCCTGGTTTAGATCTTATCTGTCGGAAAGATATCAGGTTGTCTCTGTGGATGGTTTGTTCTCTGACAAATCAACTCTAAATGTTGGTGTTCCTCAAGGTCCTGTTTTAGGACCACTATTGTTTTCACTATATATTTTATCTCTTGGTGATGTCATTCGGAAACATAATATTAACTTTCACTGCTATACGGACGATACACAGCTGTACATTTCGATGAAACATGGTGAAGACACCTCCTTGGAAGCCTGTGTGTCAGTAGATTGCGGCAAATGTTTTAGTTTTAAACTCAGACAAAACAGAGATGCTAGTTCTATGTCCCAAGAAACAAGGAGATCTTCTGTTGGATCTGACAATTAATCTTGACTGTTGTACAGTCACCTTAAATAAAACTGTGAAGGACCTCAGCGTTACTCTGGACCTTGATCTCTCTTTCTAGAGCTCGGTCACCTCACGGACCAAGGCCCTTCTCCCCCGATTGTTCAGTTTGGCCGGGTGGCCAGCTCTAGGGAGAGTCTTGGTGGTTCCAAACTTCTTCCATTTAAGAATAAGGCTGTAAAGTAACACAATTTGTAAAAATCAAGGGGTCTGAATACTTTCCTAAGGCACTGTACACAGAGTATACTAAAAATTAGGAACACCTTCCTAATTAAGTAGCACCCCAATTAATTGGATTTAACAAGTGACATCAATAAGGGATCATGGCTTTCACCTGGTCAATGTATGTCATAGTAAGAGTCGGTGTTCTTAATGTTTTGTAGACTGTCTTTACCTCTAACCTTAGAGTCAGGGATTGATACACCAATTTCATTCCCGTTTTTATTTGAGCTAGATGGACTCATTCCTCACTCATCCATTATCATGGCTACTATATCTTGACATATGTCATTATGTTGATATCTTTCCTATGAAGGGTTAAACTTCTTCATTTTTGTTACGTAAAATGGTTAAACAAAAGAAGTTTCATTGAATTATAACCTACCAGTGGCACGAGTTTGCACTTTCGTAGACATTTCTTGTCAGATCGTAAATCACCTCATGCTTGACAGGTGCAGTTCACAAGCATGAGCAGGGCAGACAACAGAGACCAATATAGTCAATGGGGGGTACGAGTACTTACTCAGGGAAGTAAACAAACTCAGCATGAACAGTACAAGTTTATTATCAATTTAAGATCTTAATTATGTTTATGAATTTAAGACCTTAATTATGTTTATGAATTTAAAGACTGTTATTGTACCATGTAAAGCTCCAGTTAGCGGAAACACTCATGATTGCAGTTCATATGAGAACGTGAGTACACCCGAAATTGATCACACACACACAGATAGAGATTGCCAGCTAGCTTGTTTGCTAACATAAACACAAGTTGGAAGCAGTAGGAAGGGCAATGAGCATTTTATCATGATTGCCTTATGCAGTGTTGCTGACTAGTGAGTCATTGATCATATTATGAAGCGCCCGTAACGGTCACGTCCGTTAGGACGAGTACTGACAAACAGAGGAAGGAAATCAATTACACATCACCTAAGCCCTTGATGAAAGTTAGATATGCACAGAAAGTTTGCATACAATCATACTCGAAACACGTCCACATTAACAACCTTTCCTCAAAAACTTTACGGATGTGACATTGCCTGCCCAAATCAGCGTTCCATCTGCACTAGACTGAAGAATTCTAAACTAGCACTCACCTGGACAAAAAACGTGTTTGATATTGATTCATTAACATTCCGACAGGGGGACAGATGTGAGTACCAAAACGAGTTCTGTGAGCTATTGCCAAAAGCTATGAAATCTGGTTGACTGAAAATATTTATTCTGAGACTTTGTATCCTATTTGTAGTAACAATAACATTCAATTTAGCAAATATGTAGTCTTTACTTCAAAATACCTACATTCAAGGTAACTATGACAGTAGTTTAATTAGGAAATAAGCTATTCTGTTTTTTTTCATGCTAAGGTTAACCTAAATATGGAATTGCTCATATACATTTGTGAACAGCCATATACAACAACCACAATCCGTAAGACCCAAATAACTAAATGAGACAGCAACTGTGTGATTCACATCAATGTGCTATGTAGATAGATACTGTATCAATGATCAATGTAATCTGTTACTCCCCAACCCTGGCCATGATGAAGTCATATATAATGGGGAGAGGGATCCATCATCTCCCACTCATCTCCCACTCGACTCTGTTGAGTCTACTTCAATCCATAGTCTATTGAGTAAACATAAAAAGAGTACCAGTTTGCTCTATTACGCTCACATCCCACTCTCATTATTACTTTACTCTATTGCATTAACATCTAACCAGTTTGTGGGGTTTCATAGATAGACGGTAGTCCTTTGGGATACTCCCTCTCCATGAACCAAAGAACCCAGGCGTTTGACTAACCTCTCTATAAACTACGAACCATGACCCCCTACTGTCTTTGGAGCAAGGTCTATTAAGGCCTTTTTGGGAATTATCATTCCAGGGAAACGTACACAACGTTCACATTTTCTCTGCTGATTTTGTACATATCTTGTCCGCAAACGCATTAACTAATCCCAGATCCATTATAAAAAAAAAACACAAAGATCAATCTGCATTATTATTACTACCTCTGAGCTCACTGAGACCGTTCTACTGTTTTACACAACGGCATAAACATCATGAAAGGAAGAAACAGGAAAAATATATTATTACCACGTGCTGAACGAATAAGCACATATAATCCCACTGAGCCGTCAAGGCGGGAATCAATAGCTGACAATGTGATGGTAGAATTTAGCAGGGCTATGGAGCACTGTGATTCAGTATCCAGGGAGAGAACAACACCCAAAACTTCTAAATCACAAGCCCTGTGGCTGTTGTGTGGTTCCACAAAAGCTACGTTTGGGATGTTCTTACCTATGTTTAATATCAAACCTTGAGTTTGTGGAGAGAGCGAGGGTACTCATGTGTTTCCGGTAATGACGTCACCAACAATTTCCCCAGTGTCAGTCCTGTTAAGTGAAACAACAACAACACTGACAGGATGCTAGGTTGTTTCCTGTTGCTTGGCCCAACCCCACCCAAATCCTTCACATCACAGTGGAAGTGAGGCATTTTATATGGAAATCAGTCATGCTAATTTGGTTCCTCAGTTTGTCTCATGAGAGCTGTACAAACATGATTCAGTGGTCAAAGAAATTGAATATTTATCAAACTGAATTCCAACTGGCATTCTTTTGTCACACACAATAGGGTGAATTTGGAAAGATTTGGACATCATATAAACTGGGATATCTTAATTCTGAAGTCCTGGTCTGACTAGAAAACCTAAACTATTGTTACTAAGCCCTTGCAGAGAAAACACATAATCCAAATCACATAATTTCATTGATGTTTTATATATTTTTATTTCACATTTATTTAACCAGGTAGGCTAGTTGAGAACAAGTTCTCATTTACAACTGCGACCTGGCCAAGATAAAGCAAAGCATTGCGACTAAAACAACAACACAGATTTGGGATAAACAAACGTACAGTCAATAACAAAATAAAAATAATTACAATTTAGCATTAACACTGGAGTGTGCAGATGATGATGTGCAATTAGAGATACTGGGGTGCAAAAGAGCAAAAATAAATGACAATATGGGGAGGAGGTAGTTGCGTGGGCTATTTACAGATGGGCTGTGTACAGGTGCAGTGATCGGTAAGCCGCTCTGACAGCTGATGCTTAAAGTTAGTGAGGAAGATATATGTCTCCAGCTCCAGTGATTTTTGCAATTCGTTCCAGTCATTGGCAGCAGAGAACTGGAAGGAAAGGCGGCCAAATGAGGAGTTGGCTTTGGGGGTGACCAGTGAAATATACCTGCTGGAGCGTGTGCTACGAGTGGGTGTCGCTATGGTGACCAGTAAGCTGAAATAAGGTGGGTCTTTACCTAGCAAAGACTTATAGATGACCTGGAGTCAGTGGCTTTTGGCGATGAGGGCATCCAGCCAACGAGGGTATCCAGGTCGCAGTGGTGGGTAGTATATGGGGCTTTGGTGACAAAATGGATGGCACTGTGATAGACTGCATCCAATTTGCTGAGGAGAGTGTTGGGAGTCTATTTTGTAAATGAAATCGCTGAAGTCAAGGATAGTCAGTTTTACAAGGGTATGTTAAAGCATTTTACCTTTTTTCAACTAGGCAAGTCAGTTAAGAAAAAAATATTATTTTCAATGATGGCCTAGGAACAGTGGGTTAGCTGCCTGTTCAGAGGCAGAACAACAGATTTGTACCTTGTCAGCTCGGGGATATGAACTTGCCTAGTTGAAAAAAGACTAGGTTACTAGTCCAATGCTTTAACCACTAGGCTACCCTGCTGCCCCAGGGCATGAGTTAAGGAGGCTTTGTTGCAAAATAGGATGCCGATTCTAGATTTAATTTTGGATTGGAGATGCTTAATGTGAGTCAGAAAGGAGAGTTTACAGTCTAACCAGACACCTAGGTATTTGTAATCAGAACCATCCAGAGTAGTGATGCTGGTCGGGCAGGCAGGTTCGGACAGCGATCGGTTCAAGAGCATGCATTTACTTTACTAGCATTTAAGAGCAGTTGGAAGGAGTATTGTATGGCATTGAAGCTCGTCTGGAGGTTTGTTAACACAGTGTCCAAAGAAGGGCCAGAAGTATACAGAATGATGTCGTCTGCATAGAGGTGGATCAGAGAATCACCAGCAGCAAGAGCAACATCATTGATGTATACATAGAAAAGAGTTGGCTCGAGTATTGAACCCTGTGGCACCCCCATAGAGAATGCCAGAGGTCTGGACAACAAAGCCCTCTGATTTGACACACTGAACTCTATCTGACTATTGAGTCTGCCGGATTGACAGAGTTGCAAGCCTTAGGCAGATCGATGAAGACAGCTGCACAGTACTGTCTTTTATCGATGGCGGTTATGATATCGTTTAGGACCTTGAACGTGGCTGAGGTGCACCCATGACCAGCTCGGAAACCAGATTGCATAGCAGAGAACTTACGGTGGAATTCGAAATGGTCGGTGATCTGTTTGTTAACTTGGCTTTCAAAGACTTTAGAAAGGCAGAGCAGGATGGATATAGGTCTGTAACAGTTTGGTTCTAGAGTGTCTCCCCCTTTGAAGAGGGGGATGACCACGACAGCTTTCCAATCTTAGGGGTCTCAGACGATACGAAAGAGAGGTTGAACAGGCTAGTAATAGGGGTTGCAACAATTGCTACAGATCATTTTAGAAAGAGAGGGTCCAGATTGTCTAGCCCAGCTGATATGTAGGGGTCTAGATTTTTCAGCTCTTTCAGAACATCGGCTATCTGGATTTGGGTGAAGTGGGAAAGTGGGATTTTTTTTTGTATTTCCATCTTCTCTAACCACTTCAGACATCTATCTAACATGCCAGCCTAACCTGTGGTCCCAGTCTACCAAATGTGAACTGAAAATATAGTTTTGACTCAGTGATATCATTTTAATAAAATAAAAAAAATTGTGGTTAGGAAACATTGTAAGGATTTCAGAAATGTATCATGTATTGGGCTAATATGTTGGAGAGGTGTTGGAAAAGGTTACAGAAGACGGAAATGCAAAAAGTGTCCCACTTATTCTCTTTTATGGCTTTTGAAATGCCAGAGTGATCAAAGGAATGAAGAGTGATCAAAGGAATGAAGAGTGATCAAAGGAATGAAGAGTGATCAAAGGAATGAAGAGTGATCAAAGGAATGAAGAGTGATCAAAGGAATGAAGAGTGATCAAAGGAATGAAGAGTGATCAAAGGAATGAAGAGTGATCAAAGGAATGAAGAGTGATCAAAGGAATGATCATCGCACTATCTGATCTAATTTAATCTACAGTCAAGTACAACTTTGTAAACAGAGTATTTAATGACTCATCCTTTGTTAATAGTTTCGGCGACTTCAAAAAATGGAATGTTTTTTTTATTTAAATACTGCCATTTCAACCAACATAGGTCCATTATTTTTGACAGGGGGGCTTCGAGGGCCCGAGGGGCTTCAAGGGCCTACTGTACCTACTAACAAGGATGTTTTCCTATTCACAGATTTTTTTGTCTGCGAGAGCATTTCTCTTTTCCACTCTTCTCTTGTATTATGTCAAAGCACTGCCAGTGAATGGTAACCACCCTGACTGCCCTGCATGTCATTCAATACCTAGCATACCTGAAGGTGGTTAAGTTTAGTTTATTATGTCAACCATTCTTTTTAAAGCCATACATGTACGTGAGTAAAATCATTGAGGATAACAGAGAATAAAGTTTGGGACATTTCCATTATGGACTAATCCCCTGGAGTGCAGCCTGAGCCCTCCATATACAAACAATACACAATGTCCTCCTGTCCACACCCACTCATGCTCTCTCCCATCTGGCCATAAACACTGGCGCTAGTACGGTGTCCATATTAGGACAGCCTCAGCCTCCAAGACTGAATATAAGACCTCTGCTCTCAGCTGAATATAAGACCTCTGCTCTCGGAAAGGGTAATGGGAAAGGGGGATACCTAGTCAGTTGTCCAACTGAATGTATTCAACTGAAATGTGTCTTCCGCATTTAACCCAACCTCTGAGTCAGAGAGGTGCAGGGGGCTGCCTTAATCGTCATCTACGTCTTATCTCGGCTAGTGGTATTCAAAGTTCCTGAGGACCTGTGACATGTTGTTGTTTTACCGAAGCTTAGTTGAATGCACTGACTTTAAATCACTCTGGATAACAACCTCTGCTAAATGTCCTAGATGTAAATGTAAAATGTATTCACTACTAGAAATCTAACCCTTCTGACAACCAGTAACAACATTCAGCGCTGTGTTTTATGATGATGCTTTGAATGGTTATCACATTTACTCACTCAAATATTTACCAAAGGCAATATATACCATATGTGTCCAGATATCAGAGATTAATTTCCTGTTCGAAAAAGAAATGCTTAGATAGTGTGTATTGGAAAGGCACTATAAATATACAATTCCTTTTCTGACAATAAATATGAATCTTAAACATTTTGATTAGAATGGGTAATTAATGTGTTGACTGGAACCTCTCACGAATAACCTGACGCGGGAATCACAATTTACTACAGGTATCTCCTTAGTGAATCGAGTGCATTGTTTTAAATGTAACATTATTCCAAAACGAGGAGTGTGGTAAGTTATTTATGTCTCAAGCTATTTTTATTCATCTCTCTGTTATAAGGTACATCCAAATCATTCAGTGAAGATTGAAATCTATAAACACAAATTGAAGCATGGAGAATTCTGAACACTGATAATATCCATGCCTCCTCTATGCTACATTGCTCCTTTTTAATTCAGAAAATTGAGCAGGGGCAAAGATGATGGTTGTATAATTTATATAACGATGTCATTAAAGCCTAACGTATAGGTATGGTTCCCTAGTTGTAGGGAGACGGATGTTAATGTCTCAACCGTGATCCAATGCTTAACCTTTTGGGGGTTATTATGACCAAATAAAAACTTGTCCTCCAGCAAATGTCTCTCATAAAATATTCACGGGTGTGAAACATGAACTACTTCCCAATTACCAAAGCTGTAGGCAGTCACAGTCGCTGAGATACATGGAGAGGGTTGGGACAAGTCAATCCAGTTGAGAGGTGTGTTTCATTCCAGTCAAAGGGAAAGAGGTCAGAGGTCATATGTGGCTTCAGTTGGTAGAGTATGGTGCTTGCAATGCCGTCGCATGAGTGGAAGTCGTTTGGATAAAAGTGTCTGCTAAATGGCATATATTATTATGCCATTACTGGCAATCAAAGTATCAGCACTATAGTAGTAGTGGCAGTAGTAGTAATAGTTAGTAGTTAGTAGTAGCAGTAGTAGTTAGTAATAATAGTAGTATTGCTAGTAGTAGTTAGTAGTAGCACTTGTTAGTAGTAGTAGTATCTAACAAGTAATCATAACAAATTCACAATGGCTACCTTATATGCACAATGTAAGGGGATATGTACATACAAATATAGAGATGTGTGATGGCCGTGCTGTCACGCCCTGACCTGAGTTATCTTTGTTTTCTTGGTTATTTTCTTTAGGTCAGGGTGTGACGAGGGTGGTTTGTGTAGTTTTTGTATTGTCTAGGTGTTTTTGTATGTCTAGGTGTTTTTGTATGTCTAGGAGTTTTTGTATATCTAGGTGTTTATATATCTATGGTTGCCGAGATTGGTTCCCAATCAGAGGCAGCTGTTTATCGTTGTCTCTGATTGGGGACCATATTTAGGTAGCCATATTCCTTGGGTATGGTGTAGGTTATTGTCTATGTGTAGTTGCTTGCGTCAGCACTCTGTTTAGCATAGCGCCACGTTCGTTTTGTTATTTTGTTAGTTTGTTTAAGTGTTCTTTGTTAATTAAAGAAGTATGTATTCAGATCACGCTGCACCTTGGACTCATTGTTATGATGAACGTGACAGAATCACCCACCAAACCAAGACCAAGCAGCGTGAAAGGGAGGCACAGCGCTTGGTGGAAAAATGGACCTGGGACGAAATACTGGACGGTAAAGGATCCTGAACTTGGGAGGAGATTTTGGCAGGAGAGGATTGCCTACCATGGAGGCAGGTGGAAACAACGCAGGAGGAATGGCGAAGTAAGAGAGGACAGCAACAAAGTTGGGGAGGTAGGCCACAGAAACCCCAATAATTTGTTTTGGGGGGGGCTCATGGAACAGTCGGCGAAGTTGAGGGGTAAGTCTGAGATTGTCGAGAAGTTATTGGAGGAGAGTTAACGGAGGGGAGATTATGAGACATTTGAGGAGTTGTTGATGAAATTGGAGGAGAGAGAGCTGTTGGTTTGGCGTAGTATGCACGGCATTCGCCCTGAGGAGCGTGTTAGCTGTCTGATGCCACCTGTGTCAGTTCCTCATACTCATCCTGAAACATGTGTTAATGTTTTGGAAAAATTGATGCCGGCTATACACAACAGGTCTCCAGTGTATCTTCACAACCCGGTGTGTCCTGTTCCTGCTCCTCGCACTCGTCCTGAGGTGCGTGTCCCCAGCCCGGCATCACCAGTGCCGGCATCACGCACCAGGCTTCCTGTGTGCCTCCAGAGCCCAGTACACCCTGTTCCTCCTCCCTGTACTCGCCCTGAAGTGTGTGTCACCAGCCCGGTACCACCAGTGCCGGAACCACACACCAGGCCTATAGTGCGCCTCAGCAGTCCATAGCGTCCGGCGACAGGACCCAGTCCAGAGTGTCCGGCGACAGTACCCAGTCTCCAGCGACGGTCCCCAGTCCGGGGTCTCCAGCGACGGTCTTCAGTCCAGAACATCCGGCGATGATCCACGCAGCGAGGGTCCCCAGCCCGGGGCCTACGGCGAGGACTCAGTGTAAAGAAGGGGGGCGGCATCCAGAACCAGAGCCGCCATCGAGGTTAGATGCCCACCCAGACCCTCCCATATAGGTTTAGGTTTGCCGCCGGGAGTCCGCACATTTGGGGGGACGTACTGTCACGGGCTGACCTTAGTTATCTATGTTTTGTTTATTATTTTGGTTAGGTCAGGGTGTGACGAGGGTGGTTTTTGTAGTTTTTGGAATGTCTAGGGTTTTTGTATATCTAGGTGTTTATGTCTATGGTTGCCGAGATTGGTTCCCAATCAGAGGCAGCTGTTTATCGTTGTCTCTGATTGGGGACCATATTTAGGTAGCCATATTCCTTGGGTATGGTGTGGGTTATTATAATGTGTAGTTGCCTGTGTCAGCACTCGGTTTAGCATCACGTTTGTTTTGTTATTTTGTTTAAGTGTTCTTTGTTAATTAAAGAAGTATGTATTCAGATCACGCTGTGCCTTGGTCTCATCGTTATGACGAACATGACACGTGCAGCATAGGCAAGATGCAATAGATGGTATAACATACAGTATATACATATGAGATGAGTAATGTAGGATATGCAAACATTATTAAAAGGGCATTATTTAAAGTGACGAGTGATACCTTTTTATTAAATCCATTTATTAAAGTGGGCAGTGATTTGAGTCTGTATGTTGGCAGCAGCATCTCTATGTTAGTGATGACTGTTTAACAGTCTGATGGCCTTGAGATAGCTGTTTTTCAGTCTCTGTCCCAGCTTTGATGCACCTGTACTGACCTCTCCTTCTGGATAATATCGGGGTGAACAAGCAGTGGCTCAGGTGGTTGTCCTTGATGATCTTTTTGACCTTCCTGTGACATCGGGTGCTGTAGGTGTCCTGGAGGGCAGGTAGTTTTCCCCCGGTGATGCATTGTTCAGACCGCACTACCCTCTGGAGAGCCTTGCGGTTCAGGGAAGTGCAGTTGCCGTATCAGGCAGTGATACAGCCTGACAGGATGCTCTTGATTGTGCATCTGTAAAAGTATGTGAGGATTTTAGGTGCCAAATTTCTTCAGCCTCCTGAAGTTGAAGAGGCGCTGTTGCACCTTCTTCACGCTGTCTGTGTGGGTGGACCATTTCAGTTTGTCTGTGATGTGTACGGTCAGGAACTTAAAACTTTCCACCTTCTCGACTACTGTCCCGTTGATGTGAATAGGGGGGTGCTCCCTCTCCTGTTTCCTGAAGTCTACAATCATCTCCTTCGTTTTGTTGACGTTGAGTGAGAGGTTATTTTCTTGACAGTTAGTAGTAGTAGTAGTACTAGTAGCAGTAATAGTTATTAGTAGGAAAAGTAGCAGTAGTAATCATAGCAGGTAGTAGTAGTTACTAGTCAGTAGTAGTAGTACTCATAGTAGTTAGTTGTAGTAGTAGTAGGTACTAGTTAGTAGCAGTAGTACTAGTAGGTAGTTGTACTAGTATTAGTAGTAGTAATCCAAGATGGCGTAGCAGTAAGTTGTCCTGTCATATTGTGTCCCCTGTATACATCGTTTCTTTTTCGTTTTACATATTTTTCTTCACATATCTTTAAAAACATTTTGCTAAAACTAAGCTTCAAAATACTCTCCTGCAACCCGCCTCACCCAATGTAGCTACTTTTTCCTAAAGTATTTATATTTACTTCGGAACCGGAACCCCTCAACTGAAGCTAGCCAGCTAACCACCAGCTATGCTAGCGGTCTTTAGCTAACCGGTCATCAGCTAACCTTTAGCTCGGAAAACTCTCGCCAGTTCGAACAACGCGAAGCTAACCAGAGCATAACGGACCTATTTATTTTTTTTATCCCCGGATTCCCACCGCAAACGGAACATTTTTCAGCTGGGTCTTCACAACTAGCTATCGAGCTAAACCGCAACCCCGGATGATTACTCCTGGCTAGCGTTTCCACCCACTTAGCTTGAAGCTAACCCGGCCAGAGCCCCTGTGCTACCACCATAGCATACTCCTGGGCTACAATACCCGGACCCACGACCGGTCTATCGATGTCACGGCATGAAGAGGAATAAACAGACTCACCCCATCGCGACGTCCCCCAAAGGCTAACTCTCTAGCCCTTGCTATCTCCTTGCTTGCTAATTTGGCCTGCTAACTGCTAGCTTGTTTAGCCCAGGTCCGCTAACTGCTACCTTGTTTACCCCGGCCTGCTGACTGTTAGCTTGTTAGCACAGGCCTGCTAACTGTCTGCATCGCCGCGTCCCAAACACTCACTGGCCCATATGTACTTTCTATCTCTTCCCAATTGTTTTTAAAATTTGTTTATACCTTCCGGAAACCTGCCTCACCCAATGTGATATGGAATCGCTATTATTTTTAATTTTTAGAACACACTCAAGAACCTCCAGAAGCTAACCAGCTAACTAGCTACAAGCTATTTAGTCATTGTTAGTTTTTTAACCTGGATAACACTCGCCAGTCCAGCTCCCCTGCCCCATCCACCGCTGCCTCCTGGACACTGATCACTTGGCTACATAGCTGATGCACGCTGGACTGTCCATTAATCACGGTACTCCATTCTGCTTGTTTGTTTTTCTGTCGGCCCTGTTACCAAGTCAACGCCATTTTACCTCCTGTTGTTGTGCTAGCTGATTAGCTGTTGTCTCACCTACTGTTTTAGCTAGCTTTCCCAATTCAACACCTGTGATTACTGTATGCCTCGCTGTATGTCTCTCTCAAATGTCAATATGCCTTGTATACTGTTGCTCAGGTTAGTTATCATTGTTTTAGTTCACAATGGAGCCCCTAGTCCCACTCCTCATACCCCTGATACCTCCTTTATCCCACCTCCCACACATGCGGTGACCTCACCCATTACAACCAGCATGTCCAGAGATACAACCTCTCTCATCATCACCCAGTGCCTGGGCTTACCTCCGCTGTACACGCACCCCACCATACCCCTGTCTGCGCATTATGCCCTGATTATATTCTACCATGCCCAGAAACCTGCTCCTCTTATTCTCTGTCCCCAACGCTCTAGGCTACCAGTTTTGATAGCCTTTAGCCGCACCCTCATACTACTCCTTCTCTGTTCCGCGGGTGATGTGAAGGTAAACCCAGGCCCTGCATGTCCCCAGGCACCCTCATTTGTTGACTTATGTGATCGAAAAAGCCATGGTTTCATGCATGTCAACATCAGAAGCCTCCTCCCTAAGTTTCTTTTACTCACTGCTTTAGCACACTCTGCTAACCCTGATGTCCTTGCCGTGTCTGAAACCTGGCTCAGGAAGGCCACCAAAAATTCAGAGATTTCCATACCCAACTATAACATCTTCCGTCAAGATAGAACTGACCTCATCCCGTCAGTTGAGGATGCCTGGTCATTCTTTAAAAGTAACTTCCTCACCATTTTAGATAAGCATGCTCCGTTAAAAAAATGCAGAACTAATAACAGATACAGCCCTTGGTTCACTCCAGACCTAACTGCCCTCGACCAGCACAAAAACATCCTCTGCAATAGCATCGAATAGTCCCCGCGATATGCAACTGTTCTGGGAAGTCAGGAACCAATACACACAGTCAGTCGGAAAGCTAAGGCCAGCTTCTTCAGGCAGAAGTTTGCATCCTGTAGCTCCAACTCCAAAAAGTTCTGGGACACTGTGAAGTCCATGGAGAACAAGAGCACCTCCTCCCAGCTGCCCACTGCACTGAGGCTAGGTAACACGGTCACCACCGATAAATCCATGATTATCGAAAACTTCAACAAGCATTTCTCAACGGCTGGCCATGCCTTCCGCCTGGCTACTCCTACCTCGACCAACAGCTCCCCCCCCCCCCCCGCAGCTCCTCGCCTAAGCCTCTCCAGGTTCTCCTTTACCCAAATCCAGATAGCAGATGTTCTGAAAGAGCTGCAAAACATGGACCCGTATAAATCAGCTGGGCTTGACAATCTGGACCCTCTATTTCTGAAACTATCCGCCGCCATTGTCGCAACCCCTATTACCAGCCTGTTCAATCTCTCTTTCATATCGTCTGAGATCCCCAAGGATTTGAAAGCTGCCGCAGTCATCCCCCTCTTCAAAGGGGGGAGACACCCTGGACCCAAACTGTTACAGACTTATATCCATCCTGCCCTGCCTATCTAAGGTCTTCGAAAGCCAAGTCAACAAACAGGTCACTGACCATCTCGAATCCCACCGTACCTTCTCCGCTGTGCAATCTGGTTTCCGAGCCGGTCACTGGTGCACTTCAGCCACATCTCTTGTCCCTGTGTACTAAACGATATCATTCCGTTCCTGCTCCCAGCTGTTCGATAAATCAGACAGTTCCCGATCCTTTCCCCTGATTAGAGTCCCTATTTATTCCTTTGTGTTCCGTTCCTGTCGTCGGTTCCTTGTTTAGTATTCACTTGCTGCCAAGGCCCTGTCCTGACGTGTTTTTCTGTCAATCACCATATTTTTCATCAGGCAGACTCAGTAGCCTGCAGTCTGGCTTCTCCTGTTTTCCCCTCTACAGACTAGAGGATGACTGCTTGAATAAACTTGCCTGGTTCACTCAATTACTTTGCAGACAGAGTTCAGTGTGTCAAATCAGACTCAGAGCCTCGGGCATGACTGTCCGGTCCTCTGCAGACAGTCTCAGTGTGGGAGTGCCACTGGGTTGCCACAGGGTTCAATTCTCGGGCCGACTCTTTTCTCTGTATATATCAATGATGTTGCTCTTGCTGCGGGCGATTCCCTGATCCACCTCTACGCAGACGACACCATTCTATATACTTTCGGCCCGTCATTGGACACTGTGCTATCTAACCTCCAAACGAGCTTCAAAGCCATACAACACTCCTTCCGTGGCCTCCAACTGCTCTTAAACGCTAGTAAAACCAAATGCATGCTTTTCAACCGATCGCTGCCTGCACCCGCATGCCCGACTAGCATCACCACCCTGGATGGTTCTGACCTTGAATATGTGGACACCTATAAGTACCTAGGTGTCTGGCTAGACTGCAAACTTTCCTTCCAGACTCCTATCAAACATCTCCAATCGAAAATCAAATCAAGAGTCGGCTTTCTATTCCGCAACAAAGCCTCCTTCACTCACGCTGCCAAGCTTACCCTAGTAAAACTGACTATCCTACCGATCCTCGACTTCGGCGACGTCATCTACAAAATTGCTACCAACACTCTACTCAGCAAATTGGATGCAGTTTATCACAGTGCCATCCGTTTTGTCACTAAAGCACCTTATACCACCCACCACTGCGACTTGTATGCTCTAGTCGCTGGCCCTCGCTACATATTCGTCGCCAGACCCACTGGCTCCAGGTCATCTACAAGGCCATGCTAGGTAAAGCTCCGCCTTATCTCAGTTCACTGGTCACGATGGCAACACCCATCCGTAGCACGCGCTCCAGCAGGTGTTTCTCACTGATCATCCCTAAAGCCAACACCTCATTCGGACGCCTTTGTTCCAGTACTCTGCTGCCTGTGACTGGAACGAATTCCAAAAATCACTGAAGTTGGAGACTTTTATCTCCCTCACCAACTTCAAACATCAGCTATCTGAGCAGCTAACCGATCGCTGCAGCTGTACATAGTCTATTGGTAAATAGCCCACCCATTATCACCTACCTCATCCCCACAGTTTTTATTTATTTACTTTTCTGCTCTTTTGCACACCAATATCTCTACCTGCACATGACCATCTGATCATTTATCACTCCAGTGTTAATCTGCAAAATTGTAATTATTTGCCTACCTCCTCATGCCTTTTGCACACATTGTATATAGACTCCCCTTTTTTTCTACTGTGTTATTGACTTGTTAATTGTTTACTCCATGTGTAACTCTGTTGTCTGTTCACACTGCTATGCTTTATCTTGGCCAGATCGCAGTTGCAAATGAGAACTTGTTCTCAACTAGGTGGAAAAAAAAAATAGTACTAGTAGTAATATTTGTTAGTAGCAGTAGTTAGTAGTTAATAGCAGTAGTAGTATCCATAGCAGTAATAGGAGTAGCAGTAGTAGTTGCAGTATTTAGTATTAGTAGTACTACTACTAATAGGTAGGTATTAGTAGTACTTGTAGTTTGTAGCGGTAGTAATTAATACTACTAGTAGTTAGTAGTAGTACTAGTAGTTAGTAGTAGTAATATTAGCAGTAGTAGTTAATAGTAGTCGTAGTACTAATGCTAATAGTTATTAGTAGTAGTAGTAATTGTAGTTACTAGCAGTAGTAGTAGTTACTAGTAGTAGTTCATATTTCATAATACTATTAGAGTAGTGGTAGTAGCAGTAGTTAGTGTAGTGGCTGCAGTAATAGTATTCATATTTCTGAGGGTGTAGGAATACACAATTAAGTAAACACAGCAGAGAGATCACGCCCCTATCCACATCGACAGGACTGCAGTGGAGAAGGTGGAAAGCTTCAAGTTCCTCGGCGTACACATCACTGACGATCTGAAATGGTCACCAACACAGACAGTGTGTTGAAGGCGCATCCTCTTTGAAATGCCAGGGAATAGCCGCAATGTACTATTCCAGGTTAGGCGCAATTTCGATTTTGGGCAGCAGTATGTTTTCCAAGTTTTCCGAAGACTGATCCAATGAACCATTGCATTTCTGTTCAAAATGTTGTGTCAAGTCTGCCAAATGTGCCTAATTGGTTTATTGATACATTTTCAAGTTCATAACTGCACTCTCCTCAAACAGTAGCATGGTATTATTTCACTGTAATAGCTACTGTAAATTCGACAGTGCAGTTAGACTATCAAGAATTCAAGCTTTCTGTCCATATAAAATATGTTTATGTCCTGGGAAACGTTCTTGTTACTTACAACCTCATGCTAATCATATTAGCGTACGTTAGCTCAACCGTCCCGCGGGGGGGGGGGCGATCCTGTAGAGGTTTTTAAAATAATGTTTACATACTGCTTTACTCATCTCATATGTATATACTGTATTCTATTCTACTGTATTTTAGTCAATGCCACTCCTACATTGCTCAATCTAATATTTCTATATTTCTTGATTACATTTTTTACTTAAAAATTTGTGTTTATTATTGTGAATCGTTTTTAGATACTACCGCACGGTTGGAGATAGGAACACAGGCATTTCGCGTCACCCGCAATAACATCTGCTAAATATGTGTATGTGACCAATACCATTTGATTTGACACCTACACCCCGAAATCCCCTCAGAGCTGGGGCTATCTGGTCCAGGTCATATCTGCCACCATCCTCGAATCCAGCAGCAGGGAAATTAATAAGCACATAGTGTTCTGAAAGGCCAGGGTGATCACCGTTGAAGAGACAATTCAACAAATCCTCTATGCTGGCACCCAACCACCGCTTACACTAGACTCAAAGACCAAAATCAGTCTGGAGTGATAACATTTACCCAAGGCACCCCCCTCCCAAAACACCTGATTTTTAGATTAGAAAATGTATTTATACCTGTAATAAAATATTTGATTTAGCATGTCTATGAGATATATTTAAACTATGGCAATGTAATAAATACATGTGCCAGATGTCATATGAATGCAGACGTGTTTCTGTCGATGGTCCAGGATCAGAAGGGACATAGATCAGAGGTGCACATTAACACCTGTCTGCCTGATCCCAGATCAGTTGAGACAGAGGAGCACGTACAGTAAATGCCAAGTGACGGCCTGAGCTGAGGGAATGGCCACGGTGACTTTGATGCAGGAGAAATGTCGTGCTGCCACTGCTGAGATTAAACAGCAGCTGAATCGATGGGGAGTTTGCCATGTGAAAAATGCATGAGGGGCGTTTTCCTCAAAATGCTGTGCAGAACACATGGAGGTTGTGTTTCACCGGAGCTTGGTCAAAAGCAGAGTAAGGAACTGACATAGGAACAAAAAGGAGTTTCAAAGCAGGTCAAAATG